>NC_060141.1:827836772-827909272 GCF_021461385.2 Schistocerca piceifrons
CAGAGCTGGCGGCCATATCTCGTGCCCTTGAGTATATCCGCTCATGCCCTGGCGCGTCATTTCTCCTGTGTACTGACTCACTGAGCAGCCTACAGACTATCGACCAGTGCTACCCTCGCCACCCACTGGTAGCTTCTATTCAGGAGTCCATATATGCCCTGGAACAGTCCCGCCGTTCCGTGGTGTTTGTGTGGACCCCAGGACACGTCGGAATCCCCGGCAACGAACTTGCCGACAGGCTGGCCAAATAGGCGGCGAGGAAACCGCTTCTGGAGATAGGCATCTCCGAAGCTGACCTGCGTTCTTACACCGCAGGGTTTTCCGGCTTTGGGAGACTGAATGGCATAAGAGCACTCACAACAAACTGCGTGTCATTGAGGAGACTATGAATGTGTGGAAGTCTTCCACGCAGGCCTCTCGCAGGGAATCAGTTGTCCTCTGCCGCCTCCACATTGGCTATACGTGGCTAACGCATGGTTACCTACTCCGTCGCGAGGACTCACCTCAGTGTCGCTGTGGCTTCCAAACGACAGTCGTCCACCTCTAGCTGGACTGCCCACTTTTAGCCGCTCTGCGGCAGACTTATAACTTTCCCAGCACCCTGCGTTCAGTGTTGGCCGACAATGCCACCACAGCAGCTTTAGTTTTACGTTTTATCCGTGAGAGTGGGTTTTATACTTCTCTGTAGTTTTTAGCGCATGTCCTTTGCCCCTCTGTGTTCTCCACCCTAGTGCTTTTAGGGTGTAGGTTTTAATGTGTTGCACAGTAGCTGGCTTTCCCTTTTTACTCTCGTAGTTGGCCAGCCACTGTAATCTGCTTTCATGTTTTACTCTCTTCTGTTTCTAGCCCCCCTCTGTTGTTTTCTTGTCCTCTTTTATTCCTTTTAGTGTTCGTTGCCTTCCCTTCGTTCTTGTGGCTTTTCTTTCCGTTTTGTGTTATATGTTTCGTCCGTTTTATTCTCACACTTATGGCATTGTTTTATTAGGAACAAGGGACAGATGACCTCGTAGTTTGGTCCCTTCCCCCGCCTTTAAACCAGCCAACCAACCATCTCCCTCCCTCCCACCCCGCCGCTCCCTTCGGTCCCGGATCTTGCAGAAGCTGGCTCTGATTCTGTGCCCTCATCCTCTGAAAGAGAAGTAACATGAGTCCTAGGACAATGTCTCCCCGGTGCCCCCAGAGGTGCCATCTCGCACCCCACAACCTGACATATTTATGGATGTCACATCGCCCTTGTCGGTGACGACCACTGACCAGGTGATGTGATCTCCACTTGGCTTCTTTATGCCTAACCTGGACTCTCGCCACACGCTAATCCAGTGGAATTGCAACGGATATTATCGTCACCTACCGGAAATACAACACCTTGTTTCCTCCTCTTCTGCATTCTGTGTTGCTCTTCAAGAAATGCACTTTCATGATGACCACTCTCCAAACTTTCGTGATTTTCGGGCGTTCTGTTGGAATTGTGCCGGCCCCGGGATAGCACCTGGAAAGTCTCTATTTTGGTTCGCACCGATGTCATTAGTGACTGGATCCGCATTCGTACCAACCTGGAAGCAATAATAGAGTGCAAATGACCCCAGCAATCACCGTTTGCAGTGTCTACCTCCTTCCAGGTAAGTCACTTCCGTATGTTGAACTGTCTACCTTAATACAGCAACTCCCGCCTCCGTATGTCCTCTTCTAATTGACAACTCATTTCAGACTTTGATTTGTGCCTCGTCAAGGGCGGTTCCCCTACCCACTTTAGTGCCGCTCATGGCACCTTTTCTGCTTTCTATCTCACGGTCTCCTCCCCTGCTCTCGTGGCTTCCTTATACTGGTCACCCCATGATGACCTTTGTGACAGTGATCACATTCCGGTGATATTGTCGTTCCCCTGCCGCAGACAGGTCCTCACGTTCGGTATTCTGCAGAGCCAATTGGCCTTTATATACATCTGCTGTGCACTTCGACACCTCTCGGAGTGCAGTGATGCGGTCGTGCAAGGCGCCTGTGCCACTATTCCTCATGCTGTTGGCACTGCTGTTCCCCTATCCACAGGTCCTCATCGTGGACAGATACCGTGGCGGACCGAGGACGTAGCAGTTGCTATCGAGAACGGCCGACGGGTCGCTACAGCAATTCAAACGACACCCTTCACAGTCCAACATTATCCTTTGAAGTGTCTACATGCTAAGGCTCGCTGCCTGATTAATCAGAGTAAAAAGAAATGCTATGTTTCCTCCCAGGGGACGTATCGTGTTGACAGTTCCAGAGCCTTCCTGGCCGCTAGCGACAATTAACTGTCTAGGCTCTTATCCTCCAGAGTGCTCTGTGTGCTGATCCATCGGTCCTTGCAGAACACCTTGCAACAGCGTCAGCGTCCTCTTCCTATATTGCTACCTTCCTCCGGCGGAAACGCCGGGATTAACAGAATCCCCTGTGTTTCAAGCTGAAACCTATAATGACCCCTTCACTGAATGGAAATTCTTGCAGGCTCTTACCTCTTCACATGACACGGCTCCAGGCCAGGATTCCATCCACATCAAGATGACCCAACACTTGGACGTTATCTAGAGGTAACATTTCCTCAAGGTCTTCAACCGCATTTGGCTCACGGGTACCTCTCTCTCGCAATGGTGAGGCAGCGTAGCTTTCTTAAGCCAGGGAAGAACCCAACGTCCCTCGACAGCTACCACATGCTTAGTCTGACCGACGTGTTTAGTAAACTGCTCGAGAGGATGGTTAGCTTCCGATTATGTTGCGTACTCGAATCTCGGGGCCTTTGGTCCCCGTATGAGTGTGGCTTCCGGGAAGGACGATCTCCAGCTGATAATTTTCTCAGATTGGAAACGGCAATCTGACAGGCCTTTAGTAACCGTTGGCGTCTTGTTGCTGTCTTCTTCGAACTACGTAAGGCATACGACACGGCATGGTGCCATCGCATTTTTGTTACTCTCCATGACTGGGACTTTCGCCACCTCCTTCCGATTTTTATCCACGGGTTTTTATCCGACCGGCTCTTCCGGGTTCGAGTTGGCATTTCACTCATTACCCATCGGCTTCAGGAGAACAGTATCCGACAAGGTTCTGTGTTGAGTATTACACTCTTCCTCTTAGCCTTAAATGAGCTTGTTACCTCTGTTGGGCCTTGTAACGAGGCATCCTTCTCTAGAATTACTTTTCCTCAACAGTAGTTGTCGATACCAGTATTATTTTTCGAAGTTTGGACAGATCAATATTATCTCAGTTGCCTTTCTGAAAACGTTCATATAATTTTATACACAATATGTTATATATCAAAATAAAATTTATGAAAAGGAATTATTTTATAAAATAGTTTAGTTTCGATGCTATAATCGATAAGTACTAGTTCTGAATGTAAAGTTAAAATTATTTTTTTAAAGAAACATTTGAAATTACGAATTATTTGCACACTTAACATTTCTATTATTAATCATACAATCCTGTGTTGTTTACTAGGTTTATTTATGGATTCTTTTATGAAATAGTAATCGAAATTAATGATGTGACGAAAACTAGTAGGAATTTTTTTGTTAAGAATGAATTGTAAACCCTTTGGAATATTGTTGTTTTCGCAAAGTGTGGGCATTGTAAACTTGCCTCTGATGTGATCAGACGTATTTTTATATAATAGTTGCGAACAATGAAATTTATGCTTTGTTAATGTGAAAAATCAAAATACTGTGTGATATACTAAAATGTGAGGAAATCAGTGGAAAATATTTACATAAATTCTGCAGCAAGTCTTCAAATTTATTTAGTTCAAACCATCCCTGAGGACCTGATGTTAGATTTTCACCTTCAAGAATCAGACCCCTAAACAAGAACAACTGGACCCATCTCAACATGATAACCTAAGTAAATTCGAAAGTTTATTGTAATCTTCGCTCTTCTTAAATTTTCGCTCCTCTCAAATGTTCATAAAAGACTTTGCTTATTAATTACTTGGTCTGGGCATTGTTTAATGTGGACAATAGATGGAAGAAGGAAGGAGGGGGAGATTACAGCCTCTGGTTACCGCGGCGTTGTATGTCGACGATATTTGCATCTGGGGTAGCTCCCACTCGGTAGCGTCTGCTGAACGCCGGCTCCAAGACACCATCCGACGGGCCTGTGCGTGGGCGCTCTCCCGTGGCTCCAAAACGCCGTCGACTTACAGTACACCCCGATGCAGAACTTTATTTAGGCGACCAACGCATGGATGTTGTAGCTCAGTCCCGTTTCGTGGGCCTTATTTTTGATAAAAAGCTAATGTGGCTGCCCTATATTCGCCACCTGAAGACTACATGCATGTGGAAGCGTAAGGGTCTCCACCTCCTGGCCTGCAGACCGTGCTGCTTTTCTCCATCTTTACTATGCTCTGGTTTAGTCCACACTAGGTTATGGTAGTCAAGTTTATGGCTCAGTGGCTCCTTCCACTCTGAAACTACGTTACCCTGTTCATCATTGTGGGTTGCGTCTGGCTGTTGGTGCCTTTCGCACTAGTTCCGTCTACAATCTCCTCGCAGAAGCGGTGATTCCCCCTCTACAAATACGACGGAGCCAGTTCGTGATTACTTACGCAATCGCTTGTTCTTACCTTTCACCGATAAAGTGGTTTTTGCTCTTATATCTAACGTTTGAAACTGCTTTCAGCGTGTATGGCAGAGCGCTTCCCCCTCCAGCCTACCTCCACCAGTCGCTTGTTTTTATCCAGTTATTTTACTAGGAGTCTGATGATTGCAAGACCTTACCCTGGGTAATACGTCGAGACGGAGGAACAGTTGAAGATAGTTTTACGTTCCTACCTAGAGAGTGAGTTGTATTTCCGTGCGATGTGCGGTGGGAGGGCCCACCTCCCTATCTGACTAATCCTCTCACCTCGGTGTACTGTTCGTCTACACTATTGGTGCTCAATACGCCCTTATGGGCCGCCACCCCACCCGGCTATGGATTGTTTATTCCGTTACTTCGGAAGGTCGCCGGGGGTCAAATACTGAAGAGGTGCCTCCAACCCTGGACGCCTCGTCTGCTCTCTGGTCTGCACCCGGGTACTTTAATCTTCCCTGCATCTCGATTTTACCACCCCAACTTAGTCAATTCCATCAGGTTTCTGGTTGATGCCACTAACACAAGTTGGACTACCGCATCAACGTGGGACAAATGACCTTGCTATTTTTTCCTTAATCCCAACCAAGCACCACGCGCTGTTGATGCTCTCCGAACACTACTCATGCCCCTCTCTTTTGGGTGTTGTAGAATGGATAAGGACTCGGTACTACAAGAATTTCATAGAACGAGGGTGTTCTAAATGAAAAGAAATCGCAGCGGACATAATCCTTGATATTAGTAATATATCCGTGAACCGACATGTAAGGAACAGAGCTGTGTACGGGGAGAAACTTGTGCAGAGATGGAGGGATTGAGGGAAAGGTTAGAAGGCGTAGTTCGAACGATTAAGAGCCTTTGAGATATGGTGCTACAGGAGAGCTGAAGTTGAGATGCGTTGGTAGACTGAAGACCTCCAGCAACTATTCGACCGAAACCAGAGTTGCAGAGAGCACTCGCTTTAATTGTGAAGTTCTGCGATAACAGCATAGCGAACGCACTATCGTAGTTGAGTTAGATATGACGCCAACAATCAATAAGTTTATAAGCCAGGTAGCTCCACAAATGGCTACGGGACTGTAAGGATGTATGATGACATAAAGCAAATTGCCCAGATAGCTAAGGTAGACGAAAATTCGCGATGGTAGTCTGGTATCCAATAATAGAAAAAGGAAGAAAAGGGGGGGAAAAAAACGAGTCGGGGAAACGAATGAAACGGGAAGCCGCCTCGTAGAATTTCGGGACCGCTAACACATGGTGTTGAAAGTTGTGAAAAATTTTCTCATACGAGGAAGAGACGTGGAAACGATTTATTACATAATCTTAAGACAGACTTCGAAACCAGATTTCCAGTGTCAGATGCTTGCTGTAACAATAATTTATTGGTTATGAACTGTAGATTAAAACTGAAGAAATTGCGGAAAGTTAGGAAATTACGTAGATGGCACCAGGATAAATTGAAAGGAGCTGAGGTTGTTCAGTATTTCAAAGGGAGCATTAGGCAACGATTGACGGAAATAGGGGAAAGGAGTACGTTAGAAGTAGATGGGTAGCGTTGAGAGATGAAATTGTGAAAGAAACAGATAGTTAAAAAGACAAGGCCTAGTAGAAATCTGTGGGCAACTCTCGAAATACTGAATTTGATTGATGAAAGGAGAAAATAGGCAGCAAGGGAAGCAGTCAAAAGGGAATGCAGAATGAAGTTGACGGAAAATGCAAAATGATTAGACGAGAAAGGGGAAGGGAAAATTAGAGACACCCTTTGCGAATGGAGAATCAGCTGTACGAGTATCAAGAGCTTACATGGCAGGCCAGTACTGAACAAAGATGGGAAAGATGCAAGGAATATAGGTGTAAGTGCTAGTTCGGGGAAATGAACTTTGAGACAATGCTGTGGAACAAACTGACGGATTAGATGAAGATGGAGTAGGTGGGGGAGCCGAGACTGAATATACTACTGCGAGAAATATTCGACGGAGTGCTTAAGGATAGTCAAGACAAGGCCCAGGAGTCGGCGGCATTCCATAGGATTTATTCAGAGTCGTCTGAGAGCCATACCTGACAGCTATACCGCCTGCTGTGTAAGATGTGATACAGGCGAAATACCCTCAGAGTTAAAGAAGATTGTAATCTCAATTTCCAGCAGCTAGGTGCTGACAGGTTTAATAAATTGTTGCAAAATGCTGACACGAATTAATTACAGAAGAATGGAAAAATTGGTAGAATCCTGCCTCGGGGATGATTGGTTTTGGTTCTAGAGAAATCATCGTTTGAGCTGGATTCCTCCAGCGTGCTCAACGTGATACCAGAACCATTCGCCGTTGCTGGAGTGCCAGTTCACTTCCTGTTTCTTGTCAGTCTTTGTTTCTTGGTATGTTTGTAACCCGAATCCTGAGTCTAGCGATTTTATTTTGCGTTTCATCAGACGTGATAACACCACACACACACACACACACACACACACACACACACACACACACACACCCGCGCGCGCGCGCGCACGTTTCATACAGAGCCAAACACATTTAACGCAAGAAGCGATTCGGTGATATATATTTCATCATCGAAATGAGCCTACAGTAGGTAAGCTTCATACGACATTGCACGAGGCCTAACATTTATAAGGCAGCAAATCATGATTGCTAGTGGACCTTTCGAGGAACAAATATGAAGCTCTATCAGTATGTGGTGCTGTAGCGTAGTTGTCAACAACCAGACGCGGCGAACGTCATGTGCTACAATCTCGAGAGGTGATAGTTTATTTATGTCTTCATCATAATGACTTTGATTATAATTTTTATTCAATAAATTGGTGTAAATGTGATTTTAACTTCTTTATTCTTTGTTGCGTCATTTTCATAATCGCGCTTGACTTTATTTGCTCTTATTTTGTTATTCCTGTCATCCATTTCTCGTTTGGAATCTTATTTGCCCTTATTTTGTTATTCCTGTCATTCCTTTCTCATTTGGAATCTTGCCTGTGTCGCCCATAAACGAGAGGCAACCATAGCTGCTCATCGATTGCTATCACGCCAGCTCGTGTAGCCAGTGTGAAGGTGGTTTCAGGTAACTAGTGAAAGTGAAAAATTAAAATTAGCTTTTAGTGCTGAACCTGAAAATTTTTTGTTTTGGTTTGCTCGCATAGGTCATCTTTAATAATTATGAACAAATCGAGCGTTCTGCTACAGGCTATTGACTGCCGTTTTCACGGGTACCTTGATTATCACGAGGTTGTTGTTAGATTATGTCATGAGTGTAAATTCAGGGCTACGGAATGTGATGTCTGCCGCAATTCAGTGATTGGCCGCTTAAAATCAGCTGTGGAAGGAGTGTCTAGCGTTCCCGTCATACCTGACGGCAACAGCTTCCAACATGGCTCCACGCTGCGTGTGACATTTCGGCACTTGTGAAGTGACCCGTCTTGTTTGTCTGCGTCGCCATTAACCGAGCGGCAGGCGGTATGGCAACACTGTGCTGCAACTGATAGACATCATTTAGCAAGTAATGTTAATGGGACTATAGTAACATGCAAGGCAAAAGTGGCTCTATGACTTATCCTGGAAGACGACAGGTTGAAGAAAGGGGAAAGTTATAGCACTTGTAAATTTGGAGAGTTTTTGACCCTGTTGACTGGACTACACGCTTTGAAATTCTGAAAGTATAAGGGATAAAATACAGAGAGAGAAAAGTTATATACAATTTATATAGAAACAAGAATGCAGTTAAGAGTCGGGTAATCGAATATAGGCGAATTAAGGCTGGTTGTGCTTAGGGAAATATATAAGAAAATTACAGAGTGAGCAAACTTACTGATAATGGCCGAAGTAAATAGGATACAAAAGGCTTTTTCTGAACGCTTCACTTTCTCTTGCAGTGCTTTTTCTTATTTCTCTGTCACAGTTTACACATAAAGCTCGCGTGGTCCCTCAGAATGTGAAGGGGTTCGTGTGCTTAAATGGTTTCCCTTCTGTTTTTATGCTTACTGGACACTGTGTTCGTTTTCCGGTCATGTGCTAAATTTGGGACTGTAACTTTCCATTACTGAGAGTATTCAAGGGTGCCCTAATTGATCTTCATTGTCAACAGTACATTCACAATTCTTGACAGCGATTAGAAATCGTCTTTCAGTGATTTGGGAATCTGAAGATTGTGTGTCTACCACCTAACATTAAAACGGACTACTGAGAGACGGATAATGCGTCAAACGACCTGGCAATCATAAACACACGAGATTAAAAGAACAACATAATGTATTCGGCAGAAAAAATATCTGAAGAATCTCGAGACTGCCGATCTGTCCATGGAATCGCTGAAAGAGGTACACAAATTGTGATATAGAGAACATGGTGTGTAATGCAGGCAAAATATGAGTGTGGGCTTACGTACAGCTGACGAGCGGGTGTCCGACCCACCCTTGCGCAGCACATCTTCCTTCTTAACGCCGGAGACCGTTGTGTGTCCAGCGGGCGGGAAACAGGTGCAAAGCGGAGATACGATAACGCATGTAATAACCGGCTTGGCAAGCGGGCACCAGCTGGGTGGGGGGTGAAGCCGTCCAAACAAGCTGTCCTCCGTGCAGTTAGTTCCGTCGTACAGACATCGGCGGTACAGCCGTACAGTCCGACCGACCATCTTATTCCGGGGCTGCCTAGTAGCATGGAGGAAACCATCTTACGTGTGGTGAAGGATGCATCTTCGATTGTCGAATACTGAGTAACTATGCCAGAGGCAAATTCGTTTCTGTTGAAGATACGACTGCAGTCGCCTATACGAAGTTTATCAACAGAAAGCGTGAGAAACAAACCATAGGACTTAAAGGTAAGGGGATATGAACAAAGCGTTATTATTCAGCGGCATTCTCAGCTCACGAAATTGACCAATCCAGTAAAGTGATAGAACGCAAAACTGGCCTCCAATTGTCATAATAGCTGACATAATGGTGCATTAAAGTAGATCGTCCTCATTGTGGTTACCACAGGACGAAATCGACATTTTCCCAGTTAGACTGTGTTTATTTAGACCTCTTCCTCGTTACGTAACGGCTTAAAAGGCATTATCGAGTGTTTACCGCCGCAACAGTCCTAACGCAACGGTACGATAGTCGACCCCAACAAGGCGCCATACGCATGAAAGAGGCCGCGTTATCACACGATACGCTACCGTTCCTTTTTGTTTACAAATTGTAATGTTCGTGGTGATGTGATAGTTAGCTGCCTTCATCCAGACGCAGCATCTGACATTCTGGTCTCCACGGTTATATGCGACAGCTAAATCGCTATGACGGAGTGATTTAATCTACAAATTATGGAAGCGGACAATACTCAGATCTTACGAATGAAGTTTTAAGAATTACTAAAGGATGAAAGGGATGCTGCCTTATCTTAAATTGTTGAATTTATACATTCAGAAAACAACATACTTGAGTAGAAAATGTGCAGGAATGGGCATTCAGAGAACAATCAGTAAATATATGTACACCTTGGTGGTGATGACGGTTATCAGCACCCTGTACACCGTGTTCTTCGCAGATGGTAATGTAGGCTAGGCTAGTGACGAGCTTGATATCTGCTTCAGGCTAAGAATATGATGAATGAATGGGGATTGCAGTAAATTTCCAAAAGACTACCTGCATTGGGGAAAGTATAGGAAACACATTAGTAGATGGCCAGCACATCGAGACATGTAAAAAAAAAAATTGTAATATTTGGGTAGCATGCTATCGGAAGACGGAACAAGTAACTAGGAAATACGGCAACGAGTAGCCAGTGGAAAAACAGCAATGCAATGCTAAACCCGTTGTCATGGTTTTTATGAAAGTTAGAAAGTACCAGTATTGTAGATACTGTATCCTATGAAAGCGAGCGCTGGGAGCCTCCTGGAAAAAATAAAAACAAACATGATAGTTGTATAAACAGAAGCTCGCGTAGAATGTCTCGGCCAAAGAGGCATTGGGAAAAAGGAAAACAGGAGGAAGCAAGGAAACATGGGAAGACAGAAACCGATTGAGAGATGTATGTGGTGTGCGGTGACATGTTTAGGAAGCCCACAGGAAGAGTGAGAGAAATGAACTTTTATGAAGCAAAGGACGTTCTTAGGATATTTACAGATAGCGTGAGCACGAGGGACCTTCCTTTCGGACGCGACCTTGCAACTTGTAGCTCCCAGAGTAATGGCCTACACAGAGCTAAACTGTACGAGGTGTTAAAGGTCGTTGGCGCGACCAAACACTGCGAAACTTGTTCATTCTCGTTTTAACGGTGGTGTAGACAGCGCGCAATTCTAAGACAAACAGCGCCCATTGGCGAGTTATTCTTTTATTTGCAGTTGCAGAAGCCCAAACAATTTTGTTTCAGAAATATTTTCGGTTAGTAACACGAAACAGGAACTTAATGGAACTTTTGGGGCGTGAAAATCCGTCCATAAAGTTACAGCAAGATAACGAAAACTTATTGAAGAATCCAAAGCAGCACACGAATTACGAGATGTATGTTTTTTATTTTTTTATTTATTTATTTATTTTTGGACAGCGCGAAACGCAGTCCCGACTACCAAAAATTATGCGCCCAAGTTAAGCGCATTTTTTTGTATTTATTTATGAACATATCATTACAACAATACATGTACAGAAAAATGTAATTGTGAATAGCTGGTCAATATTTCACATAATCGAAATCCTTTAAGAACAGAAATAAATACAGCTGAAATGTGTGACAAGTTATTCGGAGAGCTTTTACTAACAATTCTAAAAAAAGGTCAATATGTGTGTAAATAAAAAGGTAAATAAGTGCATCAGGTAAGAAAGTAATAGAAAATGGAAAACAAAAGTGGAAAGAGAAAACAAAAGGGATACTTCTAGCGAAAGTATTCACTGTAAGTGAAGCGTCCTTTGATATCCGTACAATAACGCAACTGATAAAGTGTAGGCAAAATGTTGACGGTACTGTGGTGAACGGTGCAGTCGTTGATGACATTCCCACAGGTAGGCCTTGTACTGCACGGCGTGACTGAGTTGTAGCTCAAAAATGGCGTTGGCAGTGTGCCCCAGTAGCCAGGCCACGGCGTTGCACTTCGTTGTTAGGTGGAGAATCCACATTGGTGTCACACTGGAGGTTAGGAGTTGGATGTAGGGACAGGCTGACACACAGACGGCGCCACACGCTAGAATAGCGGTGACTCTGCGGCCAGGTGCTGCACTTCAGAAATCAGCACGAGCGCATGTGTTTTCCCTCCTGCACGTGTAAAGCGATAACAGCTTATCGACTGGCCGATAATACTGTATGTATTATGTAAATTGAAAGTGGAGTGAGGAGAAAGGAAAGGAATGGGAAGGGAACATTGATGTTAGCTGCACTGGGACTTCATGCAGTATCAGCGGCAACGAGTGAAAATGTGTGCCATTCGTGTGTTCTCAACAATGAGAGAATTTTTGTGGATGGCTGTGCCATGTCACCAGCCCACAATTGTTCGCGATTTGTTTGAAGAACATTCTGGACGATTTGAAAGAATGATTTGGGCACCTAGATCGCCCGACATGACTCCCATCGAACATTTAATAAAATCAGAGGTAGGTCGCTGGCAGCGCAGTCAGTATCTCTCGGTGGCTATTTGGGCGTTTAATTATGTGCGAACCGCACTGTCTCGCGCAAATATTTACGTAATGGCTGCTGTGGACGTACCACTTTGTCTGTCCGATTGACTGTTCACAGCTGGTTGGTGCGGGTGAAACTAGTTAAGATTTTCGTGTTTCTTGTGTTGTTTGGCCCCAACATCGCGATGGTGGTAAGTTTTCCGCGATTAGCAGTACGTTTTCTTTGAAGATGACACGGGGGGACACCCAGACTCTTCTTCAGACAGGAAATATCGGTCCCTTGACGAATGGGCAACACAGGCCGTGATGTTGGCCTCTGTGAAGGAATTGGCGGCCTGCCTTGCTTTTGTGGGTTACCTGAGGCGAACGGCGGGAAGGTATCTCCAAGCCGTCCTCATCGCGGTGCCAGTGGTCCACCGAAATGAGTGAGCCTCTGCTAGCACGACGCCAAGCCTTCCTGTCTGTTAGGGAGATACTGGCGTGGCCGCGCTGTGTCAGCTTGTAGTGCTACAGCCTCTGGTGACCCGACTCAGCATACACCGGCCCTCGCGTATTTGCCGTTTCTGCTTCGCAAAATTACAGCTGACGTTACTGCTCACTGATTATTATTTACTGTTGATACTGAAACAATACTACTCTTAGTAATTCTGTTATCTTCAAATTACTTCAGACTTTTGGCCTCAAAAGAGTTTGATCATTACAGCTCAACAACTGTACTGTTTCGGATTTTTTTTCTTTTTTTAAGGAAAAGGCGTAACACTGTATCAGTGATACTCATAATTGTTTTATACTTTACTACTGCATTTTGTTCATCAGGTAGTGTTTCGTACGTTACTAAACCACACACAGGTAGACAATTCTGATATTGCTGACAGCATGAACCAAGCGAGGCTAGTCACTGTAACAGTGGTCTCAGTGGGAACTGTCAGCTGTCCGCAGTCTGTTACGAAGTAATTTGGAATTGATATTTCAACGTCCTTATCAGATAGCAGCCAAGATTGGCCCATAACACAGCAGAATATTTGTAGACATTCACACATTTATCGAATATTCCAGATCAAGGAAGCAATGTACCCTGAGGAATATGTTTATTCAATGAAATTAGTGGTACCATACCTTTGAATATTAATTTCTTTTCACCCTCAAGTGTCTGAAGTTACTTATATAATAATTTACCCCACTCATTTGACAGTTACTACTACATCTACCTTTCAGATTGTCATTCTGAAACTTAGTAATATACAGGGTGTAAATTTTAAGTTGACAAACCAGAATAACTCGAAAAATAAACTTCACGCGAAAAAAGTGTAGGATCCAAAGTTGATTATTTTCGAGGGGAACATCTGCTGGTGCTAAAATTAGCCCGCCACCCCAGCTCCCTGGGGGTGGGGCGGGAGGCAACTTTAATATTTCAAATGGGAACCCTCATTTTTTATTGCAGAATCAGATTCTACGTAAAAAACTACTTACATTTTGTTTTAAACGTTTGTTTTGATTCTTAGTAGTTGGCGCTGTAATTCAAGAAAATCCATGTTCTCATTTTTGCGTGGAAAATAGTTACGGACAAATAAAAAGTACTTATTTACTTCGTAAATTTTGGTTCGCTAAAACCTCTCTCCCCATAGGGTGGGGTTTGAGAGAGAATAATTAGTTTTATTTATCTGTAACCATTTTCAAATGGTTCAAATGGCTCTGAGCACTATGCGACTTAACTTCTGAGGTTATCAGTCGCCTAGAACTTAAAACTAATTAAACCTAACTAACCTAAGGACATCACACACGTCCATGCCCAAGGCAGGATTCGAACCTGCGACCGGAGCGGTCGCTCGGCCCCAGACTGTAGCGCCTAGAGCCGCACAGTAACCATTTTCCACGCAAAAATAACATGGATTTTCTTGAATTACAGCGGCAACTACTAAGAATCAAAACAAATGTTTAAGACAGAATGTACGTAGTTTTTTATGTAGAATCTGATTCTGCAATAAAAAAATGAGAGTTCCCATTTGAAATATTAGAGTTGCCTACCGCCCCACCCCCAGGGGGCTGGGATGGCGGGCAAATTTTAGCACTAGCAGATGTCCCTCTCGAAAATAATCAGCTTTGGACTCTACACATTTTTGCGTGTGAAGCTTATTTTTAGAGTTATTCTGGTTTGTCAACTTAAAATTTATACCCTGTATAATCCGGCTTATAGTGTTCAAATACATCAGTAGTAAGAACCCAAGAGTATTGATTAGTGCCTGAAAAGTTTTCGAGCTCAAAATATGGGAGTTATGAACACTCTGCCTCCAATTTTTTTAATCATATACGCATTTTTCTTAAAAAAAACTGTAAAAAGCTGTTTGCCCTAATAGGTTGCCAATATTGATCATTGAACCTTTCACCTTTATGTGCACCTATCACATTGTGTGCCACCAGTTATAAATTATTTGTATGAGAGATGAAGTACTTTCAGTGCCTGCGAAATCCGTCTCTTTTGGAGCTAATTTTGAGTGCAAGATTAACATTTTGTTTCTGAATATTGGAAGGCGATATGGCCTTAAATGACAATAAATGACTGTATATCATCAACGAACCTGTTTCCTACTAGTACATCAATTCTAAATACCGAAAGTCTGCAGTAAGCGTAACTTCAAAATTGTCAAAATCTGGAAACTTCAAGACTGTCAGGTTTAGTAATCCAAGTATTATGGATACATTTCGGTATACCCTCTGCATCAAAAATTAGGAACAGTTTTCTAGTACTGACATTAGGATGTTGAATGCAAGGCTACAAGATGCCACTAGGGGTAAGTAACTCATAAGCTTTTCGATTTACTGCATTATTATCTGAAATTGAAGCCAATACAGGAAACTCACCTTTATCTAATTCAGTAATTATATGTAATAACATATTTATTAGCTCTTGAGCATTTAAGTTATTAACTGGTATTATAGTCACATCTTTAAATTTTGAAAATACATTGGTTATTATGAAAATCTGAGCTGTTTTGGCGATGTCGTAGCTATCAGTATTACTGGCACCGTAAACTGTACCTTCTTTAAAGATCAAACGAGTCTCGATGTTAATTTTATCGAGGAGCACATTTACCCCAGAGTTTATGATATTTCCAAAAATTTTCTCAACTTTAAAGCACTTTGCATGCCATTTACATTTATGGTATTTAAACTGAACTTAGCGATCAGCTTTCTGACAGTGCATGGATGTGGCAAATGTAGGTAACCACTATTGTGCAGAGCTGTGTTTCCTGACGGTGAATGAACATACAGGGAAACAGGGAAGTTGCCACTAGCAATGTACTACTACAATATCTACGACTGTTATGATTTTTTTTAGACCTGCATTTTCTCAATTATCAGCTGCAACTGAAAATTTCTCTCTAGCACTTTTGTTATAGTTTCAACCACCAAACACTTTTTTAATATTCTCCCACAGACGCTATTAACATATTTTAGTATTCTATCAAATACAAGTTTGATTTTTACTGATTTATATTCAGTGGACGCTTTATGCTGAGGAATTTTATAACTTTGACAGAAAGTAGGGCACTTTTATCAGCATTAATTGTCACAGAACCTAAAACAACTGGTAATTCATTAGTGACATCAATAAAACACGGCACTATCTTCTGTTACACTCGATACAGCACCACTGTTTCTTTTTGATATAGTAATTGCATATTCTCCCAAATTTTTAATAGCGATTTGTTCTTCATATTGACTGTAATCTCCCAAACTCGTTGTCACTGCTTTCTCAAGATTGTCGTGATCTCCATCACATAATCTTCTACATGAGTTTTCAAGTTTTTTGGTAAATTTGGAAAAATTGAAGGCACTGCATTTCAGCTCGGGATATTTTCTTTCAAATGTCTTTGTCTCCAACTACAAACATTTTTGTCTCGATTATGCACTCTTCAGTAAAATGTTTTTTTAGCTTTGAGAAATCGGTGAGCACTTTCTTTAGCCACATTTTCTTTAATTCGACATCGCTTGGTTAAGAAAAGTGGTGGCAACTTCGTTTTGAGATCTGTAATTACTTTTACAACCAACCACACTACACCACCTTAGCGCTTCTAGTAGAGGTATCTGAAAACAGAAATTCAGTGTGGCTTTTACAATGTAGATCAAAACATTTCGTATACACATTTAGTTAGTTAATTCGTCATAACCTCTCAATCAAATGCAGGTGTTCTCTGCTTATTGACTGATGGCGAAAAGTAATTATATTGGCGTTTATGAAGTACTTACTGTTCAAAGAAATGCGAATTCGTGACCTTTTCTTTGGTAACTAGGTACTTAATCCAAAAATCGATAAAAAGTTCAGCACGCTGATCAAACCATCACGAGGCGCAAGGCTTACGAACAACAGATCTACTCTGCGTACGTCACAAACAAGGGGGCTCCCAGTGCCCATGCCTGTATCTCTCTAGTCGGCCGTGTGACGTCACACGCACAGTCCGGCGCGCCCTACACTGCCTGCCGCCCGCCTTTCTCTTGACGCGCCGATGCGAGGTGCAAATACAGGCGTAATACAGCAGACTTGTTGACAAATAATATCGTCCGATAGCGTGGCAGCAAAACATGTTATCAGCGAGTAGCTTGTGTGAGTCAAGTGTTTGCATTTCACACGACTTACTGTCTTGTAGTGGAATAGCGGGCGATAACGGAAATCGTCTGGCAGTAATCCCTTGTGAGGTAACTTAAACGTGAAGCAGGGCCGATTCGAGAACGTTTTTCTACACACACGACTTATCATTGCCGCTCCCCCCCCCCCCCCCTTTTCCCTCAGACATTTTCAGCCTTGTCAGTTTTTGCTGCTAATTGTGATAATGCCTGTATGCGAATGTTGCACTTTGATCTTAGGGCTCAAGCGGCAGCTACTAATTGTGATTCGTCTGTATAGAAATCTTCCAATTGTGTCAGCTCTTGTCGCTCGGGCCTTAAACTGGCCCTGACTTGTACTGTATCGCAAGTCACATTTCAGAATGCGTCTCGCTACCGGTTCTGCCTTGCGCGTCTATTTTCGACCGGCGTCGTGCGTGCATTGTACGAAGCAACTATCAGTACTCGAGTGAAGCTATCACTTAGCAGATCGTATCAGAAATACTGTGTGCCAATCGCCCTGTTGTTGCTACTAGTATCAAGCCGCAGAACGAGCTTATGTTGTTACTGTTCCCCCGGATTATACCACGCATTTACCGTCTGATACATTTAGCAAAGCGAGTAATGAAGAAAAAAAAACTGCGATGGTAACGTAAGGCACGTTGACAGTGACGACTGTTGCAGAACAAGCAGAGCATTTCAGCTTTTATCCGGGTGAGGCGCTTGGAGGCCCAGGGTCATCGTCACGACTGCCGCTACTCAGCTCGCTCGTCCAGAGTTCGAACGAGAATGCGTGTCTCACGCCCCTGCCTGTTCCAGAAGACACTCGACGGTTGTGCCGAATCCAAATATGTTTCCACACGATGGGAACAGTTAAGTATTTGTGTTGGATCTGTTTGGGGGAAAGTTTTCTCGATGTGTGCAGCAGTGACTTTGCAACTTGCGGTATACAGCCGGATACGGTGTGTGGTTTACTTCTCATTTCGAATTTCGATTGCGTACCTACCTGTCAGCTCCTGAGAATGTTATGTTTATTAAAATTTTATTCGTACGTACTATGCATACTGCCGTGCCGTTTGTTAACGGAATTCTGCTAATGTATTTTCAGCCTCGAGTCCCGCAAATGCAATCGTAACCGATTTAAACGTCTCGCCAAATCATCTTCAGATTATCTTTTTAAACAGAAGGAAAAAATGGGGGTAGCGGTAAAACAAAAGTAAACTAAATTACAAGAAAACTTGCATACACAATCTTATACGTTACATGGTAACTCGTTAGAAGTACAACCGAGCAATCGGTAAGAGGCGCTGACAATAGTCACATTCCCTCCTCAGTTGTTCTTTCGACGAGTCACTGTTCAAGAGATTCAGGGGCCTATAGTTTTTTTAATTCAGTTTCCCTGTACTTTATTATCCTTTCTTTTGAAACAGATCATATGATAATTTTGCAAAGAGATCTAAACCGGTTATTGAGAAATCTGAAGCTGAAAATATAATGAGGAATTATTCTTTCGTTTGGCATTCGATAAATAACTTTTCACTTCGCCCTGTCTTTAATAATGTCATTGTTTATACAAATTAGTAGTGTTTCGCGTCCCATTATAGTAGATCCGCAGTCAACCACAAGTATTAAGATCTCATTGTATGTTAACCGGGGGCCTAGTTTCCGTCCCCGCCGCAGGCGTAGTGGTCCACAACCCCACGTTGACTACCGCAGTCCACTTCATCCCTCCGCCGCCCCACACCGAACCCAGGGTTATTGTGCGGTTCGGCCCCAGGTGGACCCACCACACGAGTGTAACTCCTATGTTTGCGTGGTAGAGTCCGCGTACGTGGAGAACTTGTTTGCGCAGCAATCGCCGACGTAGTGTAGGTGAGGCGGAATAAGGAGAACTAGCAGCATCGCCGAGGCAGATGGAAAACCGCATAAAAACCATCCACAGACAGGCCTGTTCACCGGACCTCGACACAAGTCCGCCGGCCGGATTCGTGCCGGGGACCAGGCGCTCCTTCCCAATCCGGAAGGGATCTCATTACATAACTTTCTTTTAATCGTATTACTCTGCCTGCCAACAACAAACGCAAAACAAGCACCCAGTTTCTGTCGCCTATTCATCTCTATCGCAAAAAGTTTACGGATTGGGTTCAGACACTGTGAAATATTTTTTCTAATATATAGCTGTATAGGTATGCAATTTTTCAACAATAAACTCGATACACCACGAGGGGAATTACACATTTCTTCGGTGATATTTTAGTGTACTGTTACGACCACGATATTTGAAAAATGCGGGAAATACAGGGTTATGTTATCTCAAGTCTTATCGGCGATGCTGAATAGATGATTTGGGAAAGTGCAGCGTTTTTCTGTAATACTTGTGATGTGACATAAGCAAAATTGTTAGTGGGAATTATATAGTGCTCCTGTTTTTTCTCCGACATATCTTTTGTTGTGCAGTAGCACCTTGGACCTGACGCGAAGTAAGGAGGTCAAAGGAGTGGCGTTGTGACGCGGGCAGTGTCGTGTCAGCACGACATCCTACTGCCGAAGTCTTATTCACCAAATGATCACTCTTCTCGTTCGAAACTATTATCTACCAGTACAGACAGGCAAGAGTTGGTCACCTTCTGGTACCTCGTGCTCGATACCTGCCTGGCAGCAGTTGATTTTTCTGTGCCACTTGGGGATTCCTGATAGTTGCACTACAGTTTCGCATCAGATAACGAATTCAGCCAACCTTTATGCCTCTTGAAAATCAGTGCTTTCCTTATAGTCTATTCTTAAACTATTGACGAGTTATTGTGAAATGAAATACGAGAACTTGTATTTGTTACAAATGACTTTTTGCGACTTATCTTTAGATCTACCAGTGTAGACTTTCAAGAGCTTTGGGATTGAGAAGCCCCACCTCCTACGTACCTGCCTGTCTGCGAGTTCATTTCGTGCTCGGCCTACAGGTTTGGATTTGATGAGTATCAGTGTGGCTGTGTTGCAACAAATTTTCTGCATCTGTTCGTGTTATTGTGTAACAACCGATATTAATTCATTCTTTATAGAGAGTATTCCCGCTGCTGGAAAAAACTTTTTTTAAAAAAAATTTAAACATAGCTGAACTACTGACGACGCCTTTAGCACGATTGTTTTATGCATCTCCACTGCAGGTTGTGATTTTAGTGACTAATTGTTTTTGTGCTTGTAGTACTTTGGTATGTTTCGTGGTTACATAAAGCTATAAATGTTTTTTTCTTCTATCTCAGTTATGCTTCTAATTTTTTTGCTAATGAAGGTGTCTCCCTGTTCAGGTGTATTTTTGCTTCTGATGACGGTATATTTAGATATACCGAAACCGTGGTCGAGGATTTCATGAAATCTTTATTCTGCAACTGTTTGGCTGTTATCGTTTACCGTGAAGCTTCTTTTTTAACCTTCGCATTACACACCTTTGGAATTGTTTCATTATCAGATACAGGGTTTTCTTCTCCAGACGTGACGCTGTGCTGGACTCGATTCTTAAGAAAGACACGAGGCTTACTTTGTGTGGGGATTTCAGTGTGATTTTTCTGGCCGATTCTCCAGAGAGAAGAATGTTGGGGGACTTGATACACGTTCCAACTGGATTCGAGGAAAACCGCAGCTCTCTTGTTTCGTATGGTGGCGCACTCTCTGTGTACCAGTTCGCCAGTGTTAAAATTCTGCCATCACTGTACATAACATTCCGTCGTTCAATTTGTTGTTGACCACATTATCTCATTCGGTGAGCACTAGACGCAAGCGCGGTATACTCTCTGATAACACTTCCCAAAGCGTTGTACAGTAAGGGTGTGCACTATTCGGCAGATTTCATTTTCATAACAGAACTGAGAGCGTTGGGTCATAAACCCTAACTACTCAAACCGAGGCTGAAAGGTTTCCGAGTTCCACACTCCTCCCGTACTGGAGTTCCTCGCATTAGTTAAGAACTGCTTTTGTAATGTGTTATTCATTCGTGTACTCTCATTTTCTTGTTGTACCACTTCGTCGTTTATGAGTCTGTAAGTAGCATTCTGTAAACTACGTTTGACTCTTTCCGTGACGAAATAGCTCTGGCTCGGTACCTGACAAATGAAATATTGGGAGATACGTGTAATCAGGCTCTGACAATAGTTGTCACTTAGGTAACACGGAGCAGTGCGCTTCTGTGCGGCCAGCAGCGCGCAGGAGAGCGCGTAGCTCGGCCGGCCGACCTACCGCAACGCTGGCAGCGAAACGCAGACCAGTCGTGGCGCGGCCGCCCGCCGCCCACGGTTCAGTGACACGGAGGAGCTGTCGTCCACATCTGCGGGCAGTACTTGTCACGCCGTGCGCTGAGGCCAACATATTTCTTCTTGACTTCAAACAATTATGGGGAAGGTTGGACGTAAATAGAAATGAGAACTAGTCGCACCTGCAGGTGGTGCTGTTGAATTTCACCGCCAGGCACATGTGCAATGCCATACGTTGCAAATGTTGTTCGTGGTCAGAATAGTATTCTGCAGGAGTTAAATGAATCCGAGCGGGGATAAATTGCTGGTACTCCTACCGACGTAGCTGAAGTGTTTGTTTCATGAGGCCTCGTATCGAAGATTTATACCGCTTGCAATAGTACTGCCGAGTCACAATGCAGACGAAAGTGTGTGATGACTGATCGTCACAGTCATTGAAGAGGATTATGATCAAGCATAAGAGGACGAATCATTTTACTAAGGTTTGAAGCTCCTCTTGATGTTCTTCCGTGTTTGCGATTTAAAATTGAGTTGTTTTGAAAATCAGCCTATGCAAGCAAATTGTTTGCATAAGGCTGATTTTCAAAACAACCCAATTTTGAGAGGTATGACAGCTGCATAAGCCCCTGGAGAACTCAGTGTCGTTCTCGCGAACCCTGTCTGCACTAAGCCAACGTGAATGGAGCTCCGTAAGTTGGGAATTGCAGGGCGAGGCGAATTCCAAAACCACTCACTAGTGATGGAAATGCCCGTACACTTGGTGCGGAAGCCGTGAAACCTGGGCTGCAGAGCAATGGGGAAAAAGTCCTTTGGTCGGATGAGTCGTGCTTCAAACCGTTTGTAACTTTTGGCCGCGCTTACGTCCCAAGAGTGAAACGTGGTGCGGATTCGGTGACGATTTGGGCAGCCATATCGGGCTGAGAGGTCGCAATACTGCCAAGGATTGTAAGAGTATTTTGCTACAATGGTGGTCCTGTTTTCCCAAGATTACAGGACGTTCACACAATTCGCATCGTCCGGGGCTGGTTTTACGAGCCGAGAATGAAGTTTCACATATTCCCCGGCCACCGTAATCACCATATGTCAGTATTATGCAGCCTTTGTGGTTTAATTTGGAGAGAAGAGTGCGTGATCGCTATACCACCCCCATCGTCCTTACCTCAACTTGCCACTGTTTTGCAGGATGAATGGTATAAGGCTTACTATTAATGTTAAACGTAATTTGTCGAATTTAAAATATTATTAATGATGACCATTACCCAGTAGTAATTCCTTCAAACAAAGCCAGCAAACCTATTGCCTGTCCATATCAATGGAAGCTTAACAAACTCAGAACAGCAGGGCTTGTATCATAAAATAAATTTTGATTTGACTGTGCGGTAATCCAGTAGTGTAGAACTAAGCATATTATTTTCTTACTAGACGTAAACCTCAGAGCCTACCTTCGTATCCTACATGTCAACGTCAAAATACCAAATCACTGCTCTGCAGAATAGTGACAATGAAAGACTCGAAATCACTTCACGAAATATCTTATGCTTTTCCTGAAAAAGTGAGTCAAGATGTTTTGACATTGATGTACTGCAAGACCCACAATGCGAAACTCCCTCCAAAGAATGAACTCGTGCTAAGAATAATTACAACAAGAAATATTTTATTCCTCGTACTGGTAACAACACTTTAGAATTGTTACAGCGTTGTCAACAAACTTTCTTAAATATTTGAAGATAACACGCTCACGTATTTAAAGCGTGTTGAAGAACTTTGTACAAACTGGTCGCTAATCTTCTAGAAACGGATGAGAGATAGACGATTCGAGAAGTAAAGCAGTTGCAGAAGGCTGGAGAGTTAAACAAATTATTTTTGACAATTTTTGCCAGTTCAACCTTGGATTTGGAAGTCATGTAACAAATTGCTGTTCCACATGTATTAAGCTGTAGTTGAGGATCAAGAGGGTCCAGGATTCCATTGAGAAGTCAGATTTGATGGATTAGAAGCAAATTAATATAAAACTTCCCAAGGCCTTTATTGAACTTGTTGGCAGTATGTTTTCATTGTGAGAAAAACTTACCATTGCCTAAGATCCCTGATCAATCAACTTATTATTCCAGGCAATTATACCGGATTGACTTCACTCTTTACAAGAGCAACGTGTTGTGTGTTATGTTTGGATAAAAAATGAGTTTGGTAAAGGATTACACCATCGATTATTCAACCGTAATTTTGAAAGAAAGAAAATTGTGCGTCTGATTGCAGGTGTTTGTCCTGGACAAAATAAAAATGATTGTCATCACAGTGTTGAGTTTGTGGCTTAAAATGAACAGACAGTGTTGAAGTTGTTTTTCCTGTTACAGGCCACTTGTTTCTTCCACCTGCACGTGTGGTTGGTAATGTTGAGAACGATATAAAAAAACCTGCAACAAATCGTGAAACTAGAATGTTACCGTGATGTCATTGGAATGCGTGGTACTGTTTTATATTTTGATACTGATGTGAAGTTTGATTTCTGATCAGCGACAGTTGTTACAATTAAGAATACTAATACGTTGCGCATAAAAATAAGTCGTGCAAATGGGTATTAACACACAGGAACGAGAATGGAAGTAATTGTAAAGTGAGATGATAACTTGCGTAAGAGTATAAGTACAACATGGCGAGTTTTGCAGCCATTAAAAAAGTGTCGCGCTTTGGAAGATCTTCAGCTGAATCTCACTTCATCCTTATGAAGTGAATGTGAAACAGTAAAAACTGAAAGATATTAAAAAATTGTCAACAATCCACTTGGGTGAAAAGGAAATGAACGTCTGGAGTATTAGAAAAACCTTGAGTCCAAGATTAAGTGCCACTGACGTCTGGAAGATGCTGATGAGCCAAATGAGTTACACTATGACGACATGGAAGATTGTCCAAAACATTTTGTTAAAAAAAAATCGTCAGTTTAAAGCAGTATTGTATTACTGTACAGTTGTAATTGATATTTTTCATCATGAAATATCCTTTTCAAATTAATATTATTATTATTCCTTCTTTTCTTTGGGTTTACCTATTAAAATATAAATTAAATTTTGCAATAATGATCATTGTTGTTACAATTATCATAACAGTCTTCACCTTTCATTATAAATGATAATTAGCATCAAAACCAGTAGCCATCTCCCAACTTTCCTTGCAAAAGAGCGATCTCCAAAAAAAATATATATATGCGCGTAGACTGATTCAGCTGTTTTTATTTCGCAAACGACAAAATAAATAAAAATATTGAAATATTCGATTTTGGCCATTATAAACATGTTAAAAATCTAATTTCGACAGTGTCAGAGTTTCCCTAAATACTTTTTAATACACTGCATAATTCAAAAGCTTCCAGTGATTGTAGAGAGGGGCTTAGTGGATAAAATTTTTACAACGAACCCTTACCTAAAAATGAACCGTTTGGGTATAAAATAATCCTGAAGATCGGAACACTTTCAAATCACTCATTTCAAGGTGCGCACACAAGCTGAGAAGACGTCGTCGTCGTCGCAGGCCCTGTTGTAATTATGACACAACTTTCGTCTGCCTACCTACCAGGGGTTCAAATTTGCTGAGTACCGGCTTGGCGACACCGGGGTTCCTGAGCCGGGGACTGGTAATCGCCGCCAGCCCTCGTTCACCATAAGCTCTGGACATGCTTGAGCGACCACCATACGACGCAGTGGTGGAACAATGGTGTGTTTTGGAGAATGGGGGTGTTGGCTTCACCGCTTGGACCGCGTGGAAGGTACATGCCTCTCTAAAAATCCCCTCAACCTCAAGGTGTGTTACCTGCCGATGAGGTGAACGGCTTCTGAGGTAAAGCAGTCTCTAGCTGGCAACCTCTGGGCCACCTGCGCCCCCCCCTCCCCCCCCCCCCCCCCGCACCCTCCCTCCTTCCTCCTCTTATTCTACACGCACACGCACGCACACACACACACACACACACACACACACACACACACACACACACACACACACACACACTGATGCAGGACTCTGCCTGGGTAGACGGTTGTTTCAGTAGCGTCTCGTGGGATCCATGTGGAATGGTACCACAATCTACTACTACTTGCGGGACGGGTATACCGTCAGGCAGTACCTGCAACTACTCATCAAAAAGAGTTCGGTTGGTCAGTCCTCCCGAAAAGAAGTCTCAGAAGCATAGTAACAGGGCATTTGTGTTCCATAACACTTCCATTTTAATCAGGCGAGCTGGGGGAACCTTTGAGAAAGTCTCCTCTTTCTATATTCACAAGGCATTGGAAGGTATTGCTGGGTCTCTAAAAAGTGTCAAACGACTTCGTAATGGAACATTTCTAGTTAAAACTTCTAATTCAAACCAGATATCCAGCTTCCCTGGATGTAAGGCCTTAGGTGACTACCCAGTCGAGGCTGAATTGTGTAACACCCTTAACTTTAGAAAGGGCGTGGTTACCTGCTCTGATATAATGGAGGTGGACCCTGCAGAATTAGGTGAAGAATGGAAAAATATGAGCGTCACGGGAGTGCAGAACAATATGAGGAGAGTCAATGGCAGATCGGAAAAATCAGCACCATTTATTGTAACGTTTAGTACTCCAGGCTTACCTGAACATATAAGTGCTGGCTATATCCATCTTAAGGTTCGCACATTTGTTCCTAACCCAGTGTGATGCTATGGTACAAATGTCAAAGAATTGGCCGTACCACTGTGGGGTGTAATGGGAGGCCTGTGTGTGGCAGCTGTGGAAGCTCAGCTCACGAATCTGGCAATTCTTGTGCATTTCCTCTGAAATGTGTAAACTGCTCCGGAGATCACGCAGTGTGGAGCACAAAGTGTGAGGTTTACAATGAGGAAAGGAAAATTCAGGAGTTGAAGGTAAAGAGATGAATACCCTGTGGTGAGGCTAGAAAAGCTTTCAAAGCTATGCAACCTCTGGTTTTTGCAGCTTCTTTGCGTCTGCCATTAAGACACCAGTTGCTAAGTGTGATGCCACCACAGAATCAAGTGTGGACACATGCACTTGTCGGTTTACCTGGAAGGGGGTGGGGGGGGGACACGCTCCACTTGAAACTGTAGTCGTTCAGAAGCCTTCAGCAATGGGCTTACCACGTAAGCAAGCCGCATACCACTACCCACCATCATAAGCCAACTAAGCCATCCCCACAACCACTTCCTCCCATGAGTAAAGAAAAATATCCTTTAAAAAGTAGTTCCAAGACCAAGAAAGTGATAGTTCAACCTTCACATAGGCGAGATCTTTCCCTCTCTGATGGGAACTATGCTTATGAGGAGATGGACTTCCAGTCGGAGGAACTGGAGAGCCGGGAACCAACTAACATTCCCCCTGAACTCCCTGGTAAATTACCACCTCCAAGGGAGAAAGACTAGAACAACCTTCGTTATACAATGGCTTCCACAGAGACTTCTTACGTTACAGTGGAGTTTAAATGGATATCGCTCACACTTGGAATAATTACAGCTCTTGGCCCAGGAGAAACCGACCTGCATCTGCCTATAAGAAACACATCTTAGTCGCGGACACACCTGCATTACGGTACTACCTATACAGGAAGGACGATACTACTGGATACAGGGCTAAAGGTACTGTGGCTGTTTCCTTTGATGACAGATGCCACTCGTCTCCTGTTCCTCTTACCACGACCATGCAAGCAATTCCCTTGAAAGGTCTCGCATCCTTTAATATCACCGTGTGTTCTCTGTACCTTCCAGCTAATAATGCTTTGGATGCAAACGCATTGGAAGAACACTTCTGGGCACTCCCACGTTCATTCCTTCTTACTTCAATACACACAAAGTGCTGCGGAGCTCGGCTACCACTTGCTCCAGGGATCGGATGATCGAGCAACTTTGCCATTCTGAGAATATCTGCCTTCTGAATGCGGATCAGATGTCACACTTTTCCACAGCTACAGGGTCTTTTTCAATCATTTACCTTTTTTCCCCCCAGTGATTGCAGCCTAAGTTCAGTGGGAAGTGGCTACAGATTTACACTCTAGTGACCACTTCCCATTGTGGATCAGCCAGCTAGGACAGTGGCTGACAGTATACCAAGCAGATGGATGATACAAAGGGCAAATTGGTTGTAGTACAGTTGCCAGGCTATTTTTGAACAAAAGTATTGTGCTCAGGAGACGGTGGCCCATATCACTCATTACAGTCCTTCACCTGGTCTAATAACCTCCTCAGATGACAGCCTGTACCTCGGTGGAATGACGAATGTTGAATGACAATAGGGGCCAGACGAACAGCTCTGCGAAACTTCAAACACTGTGCAACTACAGAAAACCTTTGTGCCTTCACATCTGTGAGAGTACATGCGAGGCGAATGATAAATAGAACGGAGGAGGGCTTCCTGGAAGGAATTCACGATTTCCATTACTCGGTCCACTTTCACTCAATCTGACTGATTTCCAGCAAGGGCAGCACATGTCCCCCTATGTCCTTGTCAGGCCAGAAGACTTGTCTCAGGTTTTAGCTGAACACTTTCTTACTGTCTCTACGTCAGCTAGACAAGCTCCTGCTTTTCAGGTGTTCCGTAGTAGGACTGCGGAGATGAGGAAGCTCAATTTCTTCTCGCATGGTGAGGAAGGCTACAACATTGTGTTCTCCATGTGGGAACTGGAATCAGCTTTGTCTGCTGCCAGAGGCATTGCCCCAGGCCCTGATGAGATCCATTGTGCCATGCTTAATCACCGTACCCTGAAGTGAAAGAACAGCTCCTTTCTTGTTTCAGTCTGATCTGGTTTGATGGACTGTACTCCACGACTTTGAAGGAGGTGGTATTAATTCTTTTCTGGAAACCAGACAAGGACCATTGTGCGCCTAACAGCTACTGGCGTGTAAACTGCTCCGGGGATCACACAGTGTGAGGTTCACAATGAGGAAAGAACAATTCAGGAGTTGAAGGTCAAGAGACACATACCCAGTTGTATGGGTAAGACTCTTGAACGTATGGCCAGGCGCCGCCTCATCTGGCTGCTTGAATCCCGAGATCACCTGAGCTGCTCCCAGTGCAGTTTCAGGTACTACCATTCCACCCTTGACAACTTAATTCTATTGGAGAAGGCTATACAGGAATCATCCTTACACTGAAACCATTTAGTTTGTATGTTTTTTGACCTCAAAAAAGGTAGAACATCCTTTGCCAACTTCATGAATGGGGACTACTTGGACGCCTGCCGCTTCTTATCCAATCCTTTCTCGACGACCAGCATTTTCCATATCGCGTTGACGATGCCTTGTCCGATTGCTGTGTTCAAGAGAATGGGTTCCCCCAAGGCAGGTGCCCTCAAGGTCATATTGTTTGCCATCGCTATCAATGGAATTTCCTCCTCCGTCAGGAGCCCTGTCAAATGCTCTTTGTTTGTGGATGACCTTGCAATCTTCTACTTTTCCTCTGATCTTCCAACGACGAGGAGGCAGTTAAAGCTGACCATTAGGAGGCTGGAAACCTGGGGCAGGACAACTGGTGTTTGGTTCTCAGCTGAGAAGACTACAGGTGTCGATTTTAACCGTGCCGGTTGAAATTTAACCAACCAGTGCTCACAGTGGGAGACAATATTTTAAGTTTTCAAGAAACTGTTTGCTTTTTGGGTTTATTATTTGACTCAAAATTAACCTGGCTCCCACACTTCAAAGACCTATGAACAAAGGACTTCTAGTCATTGAATGTTTTGAAATGGCTTATCGGAAAACATGGGTAGCTGACAGGTCCCGGCTCTGGCAGTTTTAATAGAGCATTTGTTCGCTCACATGTAGTTTGTGGCAGTGGTGTCTACGATCAGCCCGTACTTCCTACCTCAGGATGTTAGATGCTGTCCACCATGAGGGCATTCGGCTATCAACTGTAGCCTTTCTGAGTAGCCCAGTTCAGGTTCTGTGTGCAGAAGCTGGTGAACCACCACTCTCTGGATTCGGCGGCATATCCTTTTGGCTCGATGGGCATTGAAAATCTCAGCGTCGCCTCAGTCATTGGCATTTATTTCAGTAGACGAACGCATCTTTGAATGGCTATTCAGGAATCGGCCCCATGAGACGGAGCCACCTGAAGGATCTGGATCTGTCAGGCACCAAAATACACAGCCAGGGATGGAACACATTGCCACCTTGGTGTCTTCAGAGGCCCAAAGTGATTTTAAGCTTGACACAATACAAGAAAACTTTTACTCCAGATTATGTTTTTACAACTTTGTTTTCGTACATTTTAAGTATGTGCCACAGTTTTCTCATTGTTTATATGGATGGATCCCAGCAAAGGAATGTCCTCGGTTCCTCTGCTGTTTTCCCTGGTTTTTATGATGCAGAATTGTATGGCATTCTAATGGCACTGGAGAGGGTTCACAGACATCACTGTACTAGGTTTCTTGTCTGTTCCTGTTCTGTTCCAGTAAACCAGCTGATTCAATTCATCTATGACTCCATACAGCGGCTCAGACACCATGGTTAGGTGGTGATCTTCTGCTGGGTACCTGGCCACATCGAAATACAGGAAAACGACTTGGTCGACAAGCAACCAAGGAAGCATGTAGGGATGGTGCTGTCCATCAATGTCCCGTCCCGTTGCATGCCATTGTCTCGTTTTCTGACGGACACGTCATGCGTCAGTGGGAGACTGAATGGTTGCGGGTGACAGAAAACAAACTGCAGTCGCTGAAATTGACCACAAAGGCATGGCGGACTTAATGTCGGGCTCACTGCGGGAAGGAGGTTCTCTCTCTCTCCAACCCCCTCCACCCCCCGCTGATGCTTATGGCCACTGTCCACTCCATAGAATAATGGCGAGCTGAATTCATTTTCCTGACTAGTTTCTAAATCAAAGTTCTTCAGTTGTTCGGGGAGGTGTACTACTAAATATAATTTACTGTTCTTGACAGCATAGCATCATTTATAGTGTGAATAAGAGCAAGTACACCTCGAAACTACACCATCTGTTATCTTTTTGTGAATAATGGCAACTGTTCTGTAATGTATAGCAAGTTGCTCTCTGTACTAGAATTGGCCACAAAGGTGAAAGTCAGCAAATCTCAGAGCCCTTAACTTGATAATCTTTGGTGGGTAATTTCCCTTACTAGACATGCCTTCTGAACTGTTTCTGTACCTGCACTGGAGTCTCAGGTTTCTCTCTCTCTCTCTCTCTCTCTCTCTCTCTCTCTCTCTCTCTCTCTCTCTCTCTCTGTGTGTGTGTGTGTGTGTGTGTGTGTGTGTGTGTGTGTGTGTGTGTGTGTGTTTGCTATGCTTGTCACGTGTGTTGTCGTCGTTAATAGCTGTGCTTTTTTATTTACAGATGGGTGTGCGAAGACCTGCCAGAGCTGAAACTACCTCTTGAAAACAACATTTTGTGTGATTACGACACACGCAGGTAAGGCATAACAAATTTTTGAACTCCTTCTTGTAATATGTTCAGGAGGCCTACGTAGGCCTATCAATAATGGCTGCACTTGTAACTGTATTAGCCGTAAGAGATCTCTGGTTCCACTGCCCTGTTATCAGAGCAGCAATGTTTGGTTTCACTATAGCTGCGTGAAAGCCTGGTTTTGAGTAGACTGCCATTGTTAGTTTTTAAAACCGAACATAATAGACAATATGTACTTTCCAAAGTGCAGCACCATGTTTGAACGGTAAAAATCAAAGATTTAAGGTGAGTTCCTGTCCCTTCATCCCTTCATCCAGACTCAAACTTCAGCTTTCCATTCTTCTTGAAGAAGAGTGGAGACTAGTTGTGATATCTGAGGCTAGTTGTGATATCTGAGGCTAGTTGTGATATCTGAGGCTAGTTGTGATATCTGAGGCTAGTTGTGATATCTGAGGCTAGTTGTGATATCTGAGGCTAGTTGTGATATCTGAGGCTAGTTGTGATATCTGAGGCTAGTTGTGATATCTGAGGCTAGTTGTGATATCTGAGGCTAGTTGTGATATCTGAGGCTAGTTGTGATATCTGAGGCTAGTTGTGATATCTGAGGCTAGTTGTGATATCTGAGGCTAGTTGTGATATCTGAGGCTAGTTGTGATATCTGAGGCTAGTTGTGATACCTGAGGCTAGTTGTGATACCTGAGGCTAGTTGTGATACCTGAGGCTAGTTGTGATACCTGAGGCTAGTTGTGATACCTGAGGCTAGTTGTGATACCTGAGGCTAGTTGTGATACCTGAGGCTAGTTGTGATACCTGAGGCTAGTTGTGATACCTGAGGCTAGTTGTGATACCTGAGGCTAGTTGTGATACCTGAGGCTAGTTGTGATACCTGAGGCTAGTTGTGATACCTGAGGCTAGTTGTGATACCTGAGGCTAGTTGTGATACCTGAGGCTAGTTGTGATACCTGAGGCTAGTTGTGATACCTGAGGCTAGTTGTGATACCTGAGGCTAGTTGTGATACCTGAGGCTAGTTGTGATATCTGCACTTAGTACAGTGTTTCCTTGAACTATAGTAAACTTCGCACACCTACCATGTCCCGACTGAGGAGGATTGTTTGCTTATCTGATTGAACTACCAGACATGTATATCCTCTGACATATTGGGGCCACCTTTCACTAGTGTCGTAAACAAGAGGGAAATCTTATTCTGACGCGAACCGTGATGCACGAGATTGAGGGGAATGGTGAAGCTGACAGAGCGGTAGCAGTGGCCAGTAGGCCACACGGCAAACTGGCCCATCCCCCTGCATGCAGTAACACTGCTTGCTGGAACGATGACGACCCGCTCTTCGGGAAAAGAATAATCTAAGGCTCATGAGACAGACCGCCAAGCACTGGACACCAGTCGTGTGGACAGAAGAAACGAATAGGCAACTGAATGCATGGTGAGAGAAGTCATAAGTTTTGTAGTTTGCACAAATGTCTAGTGGGCAAGTCCTCATATTTGCTTTGGATGGCTCAAGTTTTAAGAATTATGTGTAGCATCATAACACCTCCATAAATGGCTGTGGGGAAACATTCAGTGTTAGTTATTTCCGGCTTCAGAAGCAATAATAGAACCCACTAAACAATTGTGCTGTCCTCATTTTTGCCAGATTGAAAGTGTGATATTCCTTCAGTTAGAGTCATTATGTAGCCTTGTGGAAGTAGGTATCCTGTAGCCTACGTTGATGCAGTTGATATTTCACAATTACCTCTTAGAGCTGTGACGTTGTGGCGACAAGTACTGTCTACGGGCAACCGCCAGAGTGATTGAAAATAGCAATGTGTCTGTGTCCTGCAAAAATCACCTAAAAATCTAAAACACTCGCACCATACCTATCTCGCTGTCGTACATATCCTCGATTCCCAGCTCGTGAGAGCAGGGAGGGCTATTGTAGGATTAGTCCTTTTCAATAAGGTTGATAGCAATCCTAGTTCGGAATCTACGGGAGGGGGATTGCCACTACCAGCATTCGCTAGAAGGCCGAAGAAAACATCCACGAAAGCTCACTTGCCCACAGCTTCCATCCCTTAGGGTGCCGTAGGGCTGCGTCGCGCGGCCGTCCGGACTGCCCGACAGGCGAGCACGCACACCAGAAGGCGATTCGCCGTAACAGAGTATCTCCTATTCAGCCACAGTTTCATAATCCCCTGCCCACTTGGCAGGGAGTTCACTGCTGTCTGGACGGCTAGTATGTGTCAGGGACGCAGGTCAGCACTAGGTGGGTGCTGACGAGAAAGTACTGAACTGAGAGACCGCTAGACAGTGGAAAGCTGATATGTATCAATGCAACTAGAAAAAATTGCACAAGATGGCTCTTGAACTAGACATTAGTGTGCCTGATGCCAGGGTTGCTTGATACTATATGTTTACTGCTGGCTCTCCAGTATAACAGCCGCCACTACAAACACACGTGCTTTCGCTGACTTCCTGAGGCACTTTCTGTGTTTCACTTGCCCCAGCTGTTGCAAATAATTAACTTTCCACAATGTAGAATACCTCAGTTTCGTTTTAGTTCCTGCTTAATCTTGCTAGATGTTCCACTATGTTTCATAGTTACAAGTATACTGTGGAGACACTACTAAATGCTGACAATTCAGAAACCAGTAGATAATACTGACAAAATGCTACAAGTGGAAGATAGTGCACTTTCTTCAGTAGAGGGCCATGGTGGTTGAGAATCACCTGTAGTCAGTGACAAACAGGTACAGTCCCAATGTGAAGAATCGCACATTAACTTTGCAAATGTTTCCAACGTTGGCAGACTTTTGTACGAGGAAGTAGATACCGAGCAATTTCATCGCAATAAGTTGACCGTGCTGACAGACCTTGTCTGTCGGCTCGAGCTGAGACGAGACTCGACAGCTTCTTGCGAATTTTCACTTCCACGAATAGTGACATTATGTGCTGCAAAACGGTGTTTGTCAGTAGGTAGAGGTAAGAAGTGTTAGTTGAAATGTTACCGGCAGCACGTGTGGCAGAACAGTGCTACGAGATTGTAATGTAGCCTGTCGAGTGGATCAGGTTGCTTATATTTATGGCATTGACGAGTTCTAATAATTGTATATTACTCTTTGTAGTTCCCGTAGGTTGACAGTGATGGAACAAGTGTAATATCAAATGAAAAAAATATCTGGTCAGGAAATACAATGGCCTTTACAAGAAGGCATTCTCCAAGGAAGTGTTATAGGCCCTCTGCTGGTCCTGATCTATGTAAGTAGCACAATAGACAACCTCAGCGACCTTCGTAGGTTGTTTGCAGATGATGCTGACATTTACCATCTTGTAAACTCTTAAGATGACAAAAACCAATTCGGAAATAATTGACACTATCTGTATGGTGCAAAAAGTAGCAATTTACTCTAAGTAGTAAAGGGTGTGAAGTCATTCACACGAGTATTACAAGAAATCTGCTAAATTTAGGTTACGTGATAAATCGCACAAATCTAAAGGCTGTAAATTCAACTAAACACTTAATGATAGCAATTACGAATAACTTAGAGTGGAACGATCACATATATAATGTTCTGGGGAAAGCAATAAAGAGAGAGTGCTTTATTGACAGAACAACGTAGAAGCTGCAACGGGTCCACTAAGGAGACTGCCTACACTACGCTTGTCTGTCCTCTGCTAGAGTATTGCTGTGTGGTGTGGTATCTGCAGCCTGCATCACACAGGACTGACAGAGGAGATTGAAAAGTTCAAAGAAGGGTGGCTTGTTTTGTATTATTGCAAAATAGGGGAGAGTGCAGTGGGCTCAGTACGTGAATTGGGGTGGCATTCATTAAAACAAAGGTATTTTTTGTGAGCTTTCAGTTACCAACTTTCTCTTCCAATTGGGAAAGTATTTTGTTGGTGTCCCTGTCCAGAGGGAGAAATGATCATCATGATAAAATAAGAGAAACCGGAGTTCACACAGAAATATTTAAGTGATCATTTCCTGTGTGCTGTTTGGGTTTGGAACAGTGGAGAAATAGCTTGAAGGTGATTCGACAATCCTTCTGCCAGGCACTTAATTGTGAATTGCATAGTAATGATGCAGACGTTCACGAAGACCCCCCAATTATCTGTTAGATACACTGTGAAGTTTGAAACTTGTTGCGGCCACAATCGGTCGTGCTGCCGAATGCCCACTTATCCTGTCGAATTAGAAATAGCAAAGGTAACAAAAATCATTGGCCGTCAGAACTGTCTACGAATGCTTTCGTGCCGGTCCCAGTTAGGATAGTTGTGACTGGAACCGTTCAGTGACTACCACACACTTCATTTACTTCGTCTGTTTCTCGATGTGCACCTGACCACCTCATGTGTCGAAATGCATCTCATCTCCTCATATTCCTAATGCAAGATCATACTGTTCCATAACTCTCTCTGTGACCTTAACCTGTAGGTTCCTCTGTAACGTCGCAAGTCCAGTTCAGAGGTCACGCACACTGTCTTGGACAGTACTCGAACCGGACGTCGCGTTGAGGACAGTTTCAGCCCACAAAACAATACTCTTCCTCAGCTGCTGCTCCTCTGCTATTGGACCACCTCTGTAGTCCGAGCAACGTGGCTTTTAAGAAAAACCTTTCCTTTTCTCATCTTAGAAATTTCTCACTCAAACGTTTAATGTAATGGCAATTTTTCTTTATCCGCTTCCGACAAACAAGGGTTTTGGTGCCAAAATTACTGTATTCTGAATGACGTTTTGAATAGAAAATATGAGAACTGTCATAATAGTATTTGTTAAATAACATATTGATAGTATTTGTGTAACTTACGGAGAACTCCTTGTTAAATGACACAATCTTACTGGTGCCAATAAAGCTGAAAAAAAGTAAAAAAGCGGAGATAATATGAAAAGTGAACACTTGGTGCCTTCACCTATTTGTTAACAAAACAATTTTTTCCAAAAGAATGTAAAAGATGAATTAGAAGGAATTGCTGCTGTATTTTTCTAAAAACTGTCAATAACTTCTGTACTAATTTTGCAGTGAGTAACTGTTTTAACTGGAAATTGTTTTCTTTTTGCAGTTACGAAAGCATGAAGAACCTCTGTGACAGGTACAATAGAGCGATAGACAGCATCGTGCAACTGGTGAGTGCCTCATTAAATATATCTGCTGCTTACTGGGACTGCGTTTGGAGTGTTCAGTTAGCTTCCCAAATTGCTTCTCCTCTGATACTGACCTACTTTACAAGAAGCTACTGTGTAGTCTACAGAGTCCCCCTTTTAAAATGTGGTGCGACAGAAAAATGCTGAACATTAGTTTTTTAAGGTTGAACAACAATTACACTGGTTTTGTTCTACTGATTTTTATTTATTTCAAACTAGTTTTAGGCTTATTGGGCCATCTTCAGCAAACAACTGACTAGTGTCTGAAAGGAGTGCTATTTATTACGTAACCAAACATTATAAGCAAAGATACAATATACTTGCACACTGTGTTGTGCATCAAACTTGCTTGTTAACATCAAACTTACTCTTTACACGATGAACAATGTCAAACACAATAAATAAACTACACAGTATTACACATTAAATGGTTATAATGCTAAATTTTGGGTGATCTTGACATTGGCTGAGGAATTGTTGAACTGAGCTGTCTTCATTTATGCTGTGCAACAAACTTATTTTTTAACATTGTAAACTTAACTTCAAGCAATGTACAGTATTATATACAGTAATTAAAATAATGATTAAAATCTTACCATATTACAGGTTATATGTTTATGATGCCTTATTTTGTGAGATCATGAAATTGGTTCAGAACTATCAAGCTGAGAACTAGTAACTTATGTTGCGCAGCTAACATATTTTACATAGTAAATTACATTTTAATGCAATAGGAAATATTAAATACAGTAAATGATTGGAATACGCACTGTTGAAGTATTAAGAGCTATATTTTGTATTTTGCAAATTTTCATTTCTATGTTAAGAAAAAAGTTTGATGCAAATCACTCTGTGCAAGTAGATTGTATCTCTACTTACAATGTTTGGTTACCTAAGAACTATAGAGTCAGTTTCAGATGCTAGTCAGTCATTTCCTGAAGATGGCGTAGTAAGCTGAAACTAGTTTGAAATAAACAAGTCAGTGGAACAAAAACTGTGTACTTGGTACTCAACCTTAAATATGGAATGGTTGTACCAAGAAGTAACGGAAGAATCCATAAATAAGCTAACCATTAGATTGGAATAATCAGAATTCATTGCAGGGCTTGTCCGAATGGAGGACTCTATTGTTAGGAGTCACCCTGTGGTTTAGAGGAATTGTAGGATGTCAGGTCCGCCAGATATGCAAAACGCCATTTTTTCCTGTTTCGAAACATGTTTCAGCACCACTGTGCCATCATCAGTGGGTTTCCGTTTTATCTGTTCTGTAATGTGAGCATTTTATTAAATGATTATAAAATTATGTGCATGTTTAGTTCCAACAATAGTTCGTTTCTTTTTGTAAATACCTTTACACTTGGTGTGCCACAGCCTATACAGCAAACTGAATATTGAGGAAAACTTCCACATACAGAAGGCAATAGCAGAAGGAAAACAGGTCTTAAATACACTACACTGTGCAAGGGCACACTATTTAACACATTAAAGGAACTTTACAAAAGAGACAACACAAACAGATAAATCGAACACACACATACACACAAAATGTAAACAAAATTCGAATTTGGCGCCAAATTCTCTGACTGGGCTGGGACACACAACAAACCACAATCAGACTGTGTTTTGGTTAAGTGAAAAGTGTTTTACGACCGTATTTGTGTGGAGTATATGTGTTATATTTATGTATGCATCATGACACCTCACCATGATGCAGAGAATAAAAGAACTTGCCACACGAAAACGTAAGTAAAAATGAATATAGGTGCACACCAAGTATCGAGGTATTAACAAAAAGAAATGAACTATCGTTGGAACTAAACATCCACATAATTTTGTTATCATTTAATAAAAATTGACACATTACAGAATAAATAACACGGAAACCCACTGATGATGGCACAGTGGTGCTGAGACATGTTTGGGTACTGAGAAAAAACGGTGTTTCGCATATTTGGCGGACCTCACATCCTACAATTTTAACTGCAGATGCGGTCAACCCAAGGAGCTGCAAATCCAAATGATGAATATTTTGAGGAATATTCTCTCTCTCTCTCTCTCTCTCTCTCTCTCTCTCTCTCTCTCTCTCTCTCTCTGTGTGTGTGTGTGTGTGTGTGTGTGTGTGTGTGTGTGTGTGTGTGTGTGTGTGTGTGTGTGTGTGTGTGAGTGAGTGTGAGAGAGAGAGAGAGAGAGAGAGAGGGGGGGGGGGGGGGGGGGGGGGGACGACTTCACTTCATTCTTGAAAAGCCAACCAGTACCCTTAAACAGCTGTAGGAGTTTCTGTTAGCCACAATTTTTTCAGGAATTAACACCACCAATATTTTGTGTCTTTAGGCCTCCACTGCTCCGCGATTGTATGTGTAGTTTAAATTCAGTTAGTTGTTATCTGACGTTGCGTGAAATACCGTCTGCAGGCATCTGTTCTCCTCGGCGCTAGAGAATCACTTAGTCTGTGTCCCCTAAAGTGATGACGTAAATTGGAAATTTGTGGTAAGGTTCTGTGGGAACAAACAGCCGAGGTCATCGGTCCCTAGGATTACACACTAATTAAACTAACTTACGCTAAGGACAATACACACGCACACATGCCCGAGGGAGGACTCGAACCTCCGGCGGGGGAAGTGGCACGAACTGTGAAAGGCACCTCTGACCGCACGGCGATGACGTAGAAGCTTCGGTGCGGATCTGTGTAGTGTCTCCCGGGAAAACCGTTCCCTAACTTGGACGTCCACGACCCTAGACCTGTCGAACTAACTGAAGTACGTTCTTAATTCGGCGATTACCAAAACACCTAGGCTTGGAATGGATCGTTCTAAAGTTTCTCATCGCATTGCGTTTGCTGTGTGTAAGCATTGAAAATAGACTTTGAGTTTTTGTCAGTATGTAGCTTGTACAAATATTTAATTGAAAGTGTTGATTCTCGTACAGAAATCCGTTAAACTGAATTCACAGTTTTAATTGGAAGCAGAGCTGTACGTTTTATGCGTGCGGAAGAAGTGTCCTACCCGAGAAGCAGCGAAGGTGTCAACACGGCGTCGAGCCGGAAATGCCAGGCTGGCTGTCGCACTGCTGAGGGGAGCGGTCCGGCGCGCTGCCTGCCAAATGCCGACTTATTTCAGTAGCACCGCAGTTTGTAGTGGCTGTGAAGAGGACAGACAGGCGTCGAGAGAGCCGAACAACAGCGATCCGCAGCCAGGCAGCACGCTCTCCCCCCTCCCCAACCACAGAAGAAATCGAAATCCGGCAGAGTGGGTCCGCCGGCCGTGGCCGCCCCGCTGCCGAATGTCAGTGTCGCCCGCGCCGAGCCGAGCCGCCGCCAAGGTCACCAGCCAACCACGAGCCTGCACGGGACAGTGCGATCGGTCTCGTATCGATCTACCCTTGTAAGTGTGGTGGGCGAAGCGCGGTTGCTGGTAGGCTTCAGTACGACACACGGCTCCTCAAGTTTTCTAGTCGTAGTCGTGCGCTGCAGTACGTAACGGCACTCTGCTCATATTTCGCGAGTAGACCTCAACAACCTTACGAGAACTGTAAGAAAAACCTACAAACCTTGTTCCCTTGTACGTGCGGTTGGTTTCCACTTAATAAAAACGGAGAGTCAGTCACCATGAGAACAAGTAAAAGATCGTTAACGGATCCATACATGATAACATTTCGTAAAGAGAGATCGAAGTCTCGAGTAACCAGTACACGTTACAGAAGAAATTGAAACGCCGTCGTAGTTGTAAAACTGTGATTCAGATAATTGTGGCTGGTCACAGGCCAAAGGATGAACTAGGGGTCGATTATGTGACGACGGAGCAAACCTGTAGCGGAACACTCAGCTCACCTTTCAATTTGTTCTCTCGCTTTCTTATAAGGCTCTGTCTGTGTGTGTGTGTGTGTGTGTGTGTGTGTGTGTGACCTACGGAATGAGATGATGGTTTTCCGCTCCTCTGCCGCTGACTCGCTCCGGCCGAGTGGCAAGTGATTTCCTCCGTTGCGTCAGCGGACTTGCTTCGCGAAGGAAAGTGAATCGGTAGGTGGTCTCTCCCTCGCGCGGCCACGGCGCTGCTCGTGCGGGAGAGCCAGAAGGAAAAATTCTCATGGAAGCAGGCTTGAAGACAAATAAGGACGCGTTCGTAGAATTTGTCGACTTCGAAAAAGCGGAATTAAAATTGACAGCGGGAGGATATCACCGATAAGATTCGACGATGACAGTGCTATCCTCAGTAAAGGTCAAGAATAATTACAGTATATGCTGAATGGAGTGAACAACCTGATAAATACAGAATACGAATTGAGAGTAAATGGAACAAAGACGAAACTGTGACTCTCCACGTACAGGAAGTCCTTTGGGGTTTGATGAATGTCGGTTAAACTCGTTAACCCACAGTGATCCACGACATTTTCATGCACTGGGGAAGATTACAAAATTTGCTGTATGGATAAAACGTGTTGTGAACAAAAATCATAAAAATCAGCGGGTGGTCATATGTGCATCTCTGCTCGGGAACAACACCGATCAGACCTATCCTGTATCATTACTAGTGACGAGAAAAGGTGTCTTTACACTAACGTAAGAAAAAGAAAGGAATAACTGAGCCCAAAAAAAGAAGCAGCAATCCTCTTACAAAGACCTGCGCGCATTCACAGAAGATGATGATATGCATCTGATCAAACAGCTATGGTATGGTGTGCTACGAACTGCTCACTGGAGATGTACCAATCACTGCTGACGTTTGTCAGAACTGAGACGTCTTGCAGACGCAGTCCGAGAACGACTGCTGCGTGAAGCGACGCCATTCCACGACAACGCTCGTCCGCATTCTGCTAGAAATGGCTCTGAGCGCTATGGGACTTAACATGTGAGGTCATCAGTCCCCTAGAACTTAGAACTACTTAAACCTAACTAACCTAAGGACATCACACACACATCCATGGCCGAGGCAGGATTCGAACCTGCGACCGTAGGGGTGGCGCGGTTCCAGATTGAAGCTCCTAGAGCCGCTCGGTCACACTGGCCGGCTCATTCTGCTAGACTGACAAAAAATACTATACAGGAGTTTGGTTGGGAAGTCATTTCGCACCCACTTTATTCCCTGCCCTTGCGCCCTCAGATTTTCACCTTATACGCTCTCTATCGAACGACTTTCGAGGAACTTCCTTTCCGGATGAAAATGCGTGAGTGATGAGAGGAAACCAAGCAAGTGTGAAGAGGTGGTGGGTTTCAATTCCCAATTTGTTTCAGTTCTCGTCTTACTCCGGGCGTCTTGTCGAGACTTGGACGGTTCATAGTCATGCGAACACACGCGAGGAAACAGAACGCCCCGTTCTCTCCAGTGGGATTTGTACGTAGCGGACGGTTGGGGGCTGGCCATTCGTAATTACAATCCGTCTGGAGAATATAAAGTATCCACAATTTGCATCGCACCATGGTGGACGATGGTCCAGGACTTTTCCTTCTGGCGCTTTTGGTTCAGGAAACTTTTTATTATACAGTTCAGCCTAATCTCGTGCAACTAAGTATCATCATCGGTTACCATTTCTCAGGTGATACGAATACATTGTATAGTGATTCCTTAAAGGGCAAATGGTACCCTTTCTGGCCTCTTGAGGTGCACTTTTAAGACTAGATACCACGTATAGCGGTGTATAGAAGGTAGATTATCTAATTTAGTGCCCTGTAGCCTACTTCTTCGTTTCCTTCTAACTTTTGGTGACGACTTACTAAGAAACGGGTCACGATAACATTTGTGCGACCTGACGCTGAAAAGTACAATAAAGGAGTTTTGTGTTTATTACTCCTCTCCTTGATGGCAGCTTAACTTTATGTTGTTAGTAGTATGTCGATACCCTCCCTTCGGCGGTATTGCGCCAGAGGTATAATTTTGTCGGGCTGCTTCGGCTGCCTCGACTGCGGCGGCGCAGCACAGTAAACAGGCAGGCGCGCGCGTTGTTTGGACTTGCGTTCGCTTTCAGTGGCGCGTCTGCCGGCCTCGCTTGGCGCGCCGAGGGGTAAATTGGGTCAGTCAGTCAGGCGGAGGACCAAAATACGAGCCGGCGACCCAGTTCCCCACGCACCACGTCTCGCTCTGGCTTTCTCAACTGGAGCCTTGCGTAATTCGTGCGCTCCCGCTACGCGGCACTCGGTAGTCCACAGTCTAGTTTCAATTAGCTCCTCTTAACTTCTTTCGTTACAGAAAATAACCCACACATTCGTCCACATCGATTTACGTCTCGGTATGCAACATCGTTAGCAACTTCTGTAGCAGTGATGCGTCACATGGAAGCATGTTCCTCACGGGCGGAAGATGAAGCCTCTCTCTCTCTCTCTCTCTCTCTCTCTCTCTCTCTACTGCACGAAGAATTTTTCCATATATTTATTTGAAGAACGACGTGGTTGCCCCCAGGCTGTGCTTTATTGAGCACTCCTAGCCAGTTTCGAGCTTGTGCTGATTCTCGAGTGCACAATGGGTATCACCAAATCCTCACATGTATGTAACAAAAACGGCGTGGTACGTGGTTTTTATACATACTTGAAAGGATGACGAGTCGACATCCATTGTGTATTTGAGAGTGTGCATACGCTCAGAGGTGGCCAGTAGCGCTTAATAAATAAAGCACTCGTGTAAACTGACAGTATGAAAGAACAATGTCTGTCTGTGAACTTCTCGAGGCTTCTTTGCTCACCCAGAAGTCCCCAGCTATTTAGCCAGTGTTGGAAAACTGAATAATTAAGTCTGTCCACTGTCTTACCAGTAGGGACTTCTATATCCCCAATAAACATTTCGAAACGGAGCTTCACCATTAGGGCTTCAGCCTATCGGACGATACGTACACTTTTGTTAAGGCTCACACTACACCATTTGAGCATGTTTACAATTTAAATAATCGTTTGATATTTGTACAATGTAGTTTCATTAATTACTTAAGTCCTTCCAAATAAAACAAACATACTGCCGTTATTTTTGTTCTGTAACCAACGATGTGACAGTCATGTTCTGTGTATGTTGACAGTTGACAATCCTATGGCACTCGTAATAAGTTCTAAGGGGATAAATTGCAAATAGCGCCTAGGCATCTACGCTTCAGGCGCCGCGAGGTGACCGGCGTGCGCCTGTGGGAGTCCAGTCTGGCTCAGTATTTCCTCATATCAGAAATTAGGGGTGAGTGTCATTTCTTGACAGTTCTTCGCAATATGCACGTAATACCTATTTCGTTACAGTACATACAAAGTGTGGTTGAAGTAGCCGTGCAAAGGAAGGTATTCCTTCCGTGTTACTGCTGTTTGCGAGGTGCCAATTCCGCTGATATTTTTGACGGATCCGACCTGCTGATCACAGACCCGCCGTTTACATTAATTAACGTGCAGGGCCCGCCTCTCAGATCTGCCCCCTTCCTGATGTAAATCGACAGATTATCGTAATTTATAGGTCATTAAGCCACAGCCGACGAATTTCAATAGTCGCAGTTGTCTCGCCGAAAGTGCGTTGAACAGTGACTGCGCAGTTTTATACAGTATTTCATTGTAGTTAATTTGAATGTTGAATGTCATTCACGTCTTTGAAAGGAAGTTTTTATGGACGATAATACGAAGAGAATTGTGGAGGTCGCTGGCGGTTTGTACGCTATGAACTTACGTATTGCTCGAAAGAAAAACTGTTCAAAACGAGTGAAAAATCGGTTTCCGAAAGGCAATATTCCGGTCGTATGCGTCTGATGTATGGTGTGCACTACTGTGAGAGTCGTGAAGTTTCGGTATGCTAGGAAGTTGGCGTTCTTGATCCTTTGTAAAGTACTGACTGATAATATCTGTGAAATAATAGACTTAACACAGCTACGAGCAATGCGATAGTGAACATAGTACAAACAATATTTTTTATTTCCAGTCATCATATATTTGTTTATAATTAAAATTTACCAAGGCCTGTACCTTTCTGAGCACTTTTGTGAAACCTGATGTAAAATTTTGTAGCTTAGTTTTCAATACCCTTCGGTCCACATCTGGAACACGGTATAGAAATGTTTGTCACCTCTTACTTCATCTTTTTACATTCTTGTTCGTGTAATGCTCTTGGATGAACTTCAACGAACAAGCTCTTTCGCGCTACAATTGTATAAGTTTTGCGACGTGGTCATTGGTGCACCCCTTCGGCGTACTTGAAGCAATTAAAACTTACCGCCAATGGAAAACAACAGGCATAACCGCGGACTTTCAGAACATGGCCAGTTCGTGTGTGCCAGCTGGGGAGGAGGAATTGCCGGTTCAGAGTACTTGCAGGTGTCGGCCTGAAAGTCGGATCCCCACTAACGTACAGGCAGGTCAGAATTCTTCGGGAGTGTCCATGGCTGGTAACTAAAATCCGGTTGTGTGTGACCAGCAACTGTTCTCGTGTTTTGTACGTTGTTAGATAGTGCTTATATTTGAGGTTACAGGGCTCGATTGTAAGTGTCGATTGTGCTTAGGGACATACAGCGCAGCTCAAACTAGCAATATGCCTGAAAAAGTGCTGCTACCGGGAGTAAAGCAGGCGGTAAGTAGCACTCGTTTTTCCTGCTGTTGTGACGGCTGGCCTTGTGTCGCGCTGTGGCGTCGCGTCGGGCGCCTCCGGCCGCTTCCGCCAGCTTTCGGCGCGGTGCCTCCCTCAACATCGATCGCCGGGGACTAAATATAGCGCCCCCCCCCCCCCCCCCCCCCGCGTGTCAGCGAACCCGCGCGCTTACTAAACTAGGCTGCCGGCCGGCCAGAGACCCATTCGCTATTTTCAGGCCGTGCCTGGCTTCTTTTTTAAATGGCCTCTCTCTTTTTTGTCTGTGTGCATCTGCACGGCGTGGCGCTGGCCGCTCGTTGTAAACACTTGCTCGCCTGCGCATCGCTTTCAGTGGGGTCACTGTTCGTCGGGGCTGCTTTTAAACCGGTGCCCGACCTCGTGGCGTTCACAGTTCGACGCCTGTGCAGTGGTAGTCTCGACGATGCGTGCTCAGTTCCTTGCTCCTCGTGGAGACAGAATGTGCCGTTCAGTCATTTGTTGCAGATCTGCTGGATCAAAAAGGGTGACAGGGGGCTTTTATTCTACTCGTAGCGCCAACGCCATGCTGTGGTTGCGGGCTGGCGTCAAATTAACACGTGGCGTACGACACCAGATCCACTTTATTGACTGCTTGTCCAACACTCATTTCCGTTTTATTCTGCCTGTGTATTTTGTTTATAGTGACAGGAAATATACCCAGAATTGGTGCTTTCTCAGCACTGTTAGCAGAACACACGTTTCTTCTTTTTAGAAAGCTTAATTCGTAATGAACCATACACTCATCCCATGCGAAACAATGCGTTCCACATTTAAAGTAATATTTTTCTCTCGTTTAGAGGCACTAAAGCTTACAATTTATTCGAAATAACTAGCAAGTACATAAGCTAACGTGGACGCCCATAGCGACAGCGAGAGCCTGCATTCTGCAATGTAATTTCACGCGTGTGCATCACGGTAGGAGATACACAATGCAGCAACTGTGTTAACCAAAAAGTTAGTTTGCGTGGCCATCGTCCGCAGCATGTATGTAACTTAAATATTCGTTTTATAAATCCTACAATTTTATTTCAGATGCGTTTCACGTTTTACGTTAAAGCGATAATAAAATCTCTTCACCCACAGGAAATTCGGTTTAGACGTTGCCAGTTAACTCGTCCTTTCCGCGTGGCCGCGCTGTTTGCGGTTTCGTCTTACTGTGCACGCTGAAGTCTGCAGTCTGATGAAAACTGTTGTCACAGAACGCTATAACACACAACAAACCAGCGACAAGTAGCTAAATCCAGACTGTTCCAACCCACTTATGGGGTAAATAGACTGCAACAACAAGAGACGTTTAAATTTATAAAACGAGTAATTATTTTATCTGTTCATTCGAAGAAGTCGGAGCAGCTGTAAATAAATCCTAAAATAATAAAAGATTCGAAATGTTAAATTTACGTTCACTGAACGTAGAAATTGATACATCAAGTTCTTCGACCTAACATGTTGGTAATATTGCACAGATTTCCTTATCGTATTCAGCTCGTGTGAGTCACTCTTCAATCAACGGACTAGTTTTCGCACTTAACCCACGTGACGGAGCGAATAGTACATAAAAATCTACAAACATAAATAGCTGACTCCGTCGTGTGAGAAAGAATAACAGCAGGGAAAGTGCTGAAACATGTTTAAATAAAACAAAACTAACCAAATGATATCTCACGTTTGGCACTTTGTGCGTAATCAGCGGCGACGAGTGATAAATGTGTGTCGGACCGGGATTCGAACCCAGGTCTCCTACTTACTAGGCAGCTGCGTCAGCCACCGGACGCAGTGTTTATAGCAGTTGCACGGCCTATGCCAGCACGCCTCCCGGACGACTCACGATCCCACCCGGCGCCTTCTACCCGCGCCGCGGTCTTCGTCCGTGCCCTCCATGCTCGCTACTTTGAGATTCCCGCAGGAGGTCGGACGTAATGGTGCATCCGCACCTATTTTACAGTGCGTGGTGTCTGTTCTTTCGGACAGATAGTGAAAAGAGAATTTCTTACGATGAAAATATACATGAAATTTCTTCTCTTATGTTGTTGCAAACCGACAGTGAGATTTTCGGTAAGCCGTTGACCTCTCTGGTCGCCAGTTGCTTGTTTAATGAGACACCCTGTTTCAGAATTCAGTAGGAATAGTTGCTTCAAATGAGTTTGTGGAAATTATACCCTGTTTTGGCAAAAGAGCCACAGATAAACTTGTCAACAAGAGATATATAGCCGTTACTCGTAAATGATAGTCTTCGAATGAGAAAAGGTTAACAGATTATACTAAAATCAAGTTCTAATTGTGGGTCAACCTTGGCGAAATGTCCGTAACCCAACGCAACTTACCAAAGTATTTTATTCCTGTTCTTCAACTGAGCAAAATGAAAATAAGGACGAGCGTGCCCGTCGGGCCGAGTGGCGCGCACGTGCCAGACAACAGCTTGCCAAATTGTCACGTGTGATTCGCGAATAAAAGATTTAATGAGAAAAGTAAACAATTGATCCACCGCAAAACACGACGGCCCGTGTGCCGTCAGCAGCTGAGAATAATGCGCGCTTCAGGTATTCCAAAGCTAGTCAGGTGTGCTCTGTGAGAGGAAGAGTTGCGACGTTCGGAAAACATTGTCATAAATCTAAGCCTGCCTTTGTCAACAATACATTTCAGCAAATTAAATATATGTAAGCACCGTGCTCTGCAGGGTGCTCATAATTTCGGAATAATACTGACCACATTCATTTTTGTAGCCTGCTTTGTAATTAGTATGCAACCACTGAAATGCTTTTTTCGTCACTAGATGTCAATTAAAATCATTGTCATTCATGAGGGTTCCACGATTGTTTCTAACCCGCAGTGAAAATATGATGAATATATAAATAAAATTCATAGCCGAGTAATGACAATGAAACTTGTATTACTTCAGATCTTGGAAGCTTTTTAGCCGGAACACAAAGGGGATACGTCTGTGGAAATTCTCACTTTTCGAATGCTTGTATCAGATCGTACAGATACGCCAGCATAATAGGCAGTACGTAGACAATCTTGTTTTTTTTTTTTTTCTATAATATTAAGGATTTCCTGCTTTGCTTCTCTATCACACGATTTTGTGATATTACTTCCTATTTCACTACCCTCACGATGAATCGCGTGTCCCTTCTTGCGATCAGAAGACTTTGTGGACGCAGAAGATCAAATCCCGGTGGCTAATGACTCACCAGTCATTGAATTATGCATCGGTCTTTACAAAAGAAAAACGCTAACGAAACAAATCAGGAAAACTGCAACGAAATCTGCCAACTTTAGACTGAGCTTTCTACGTCAAACCTGTGTTTACTGTTCGCTACTTGTGTGTGTGTGTGTGTGTGTGTGGGGGGGGGGGGGGGGGTAGGTTTGCGCAGGAGCGTAACTTTCGTTTATTTACGAATCCACTCTTCACGACATTGCTGAACACCTCGAACCCTATAACCTACATAGTAATAGTGCTTCCTTGTAATCGACAACTGTGCTTTTACCCAGTTATTTTAAAGTAGTTAGCATATCAACCATTGAGGAACAAATATAAATGGATTAGCAGGAATATATGAGAACGGCGCGTTGCCATGTGGACTGTTAAGGAAGGTTATAGCTGTAAGACGACGCTCAAATTAGTGGCTGATGGGAGGCTCAAAACCAAACAAGTTGAATTACACCGACCGGTGTAGACTGAGTTCTGATCGCTGCCAACTTCAACTAGTAGACGGCACTGTGCTCGATGCGTCTGAGGCTGCCTAAGCAGGAGAGACACACGGAGTTAATAATGGCCGAAACACAGTGTAACTGACTGAGAGTGTGAAATCATTTATTGTCGTGTTGGCAGAATTAAATGTAGCAACGGCCACTAGTTAAAGTGGTCATCGTTATTGGGAGAAGCTTACTGGGAAGTGAAGTCATAATTACGTGTCCTCCGTAAAACTCTATGCGACCACTAAAATCGATAGTAGTAGACAAATGACCTGTCGAGTTGCTATATTATAGTCGTTTTTACTTCCGCCCTCCGAATATACGTTATCACAAACACGTGAAACGAGCGAGGTGGCGCAGTGGCCAGCACACTGGACTCGCATTCGGCAGGACGACGGCTCAGACCCGCGTCCGGCCATCCTGATTTTGGTTTTCCGTGATTTCCCTAAATTGCTTCATGCGCATTTCGGGATGGTTCCTTTGAAAGGGCACGGCCGACTTACTTCTCATCCTTCCCGAATCCGATGGGACCGATGACCTCGCTGTTTGGTTCCCTCCCCTAAACCAACCAGCCAAACATGTCACTATTGGTACGATTTGTTATAATGACATTGTCAGTGGTAAAAGCCTTCTTGAAGATCCTAAGATAAGATACTAAGAAGAAAGTCGAAAATTTTAAGAATTCTCACCGTAACGTAGTGGACTGAGGTAGAAAGGAGTATGTTCGCTTCCCGCTTTGTTAACATACTAACGGAGAAACACGGCTTTGCCCAGGTATTTGTTTATTTACAGCTGTGCGTCCATGCACGTGCCACGCAGCATCTGTTGTTGTGCTTCATGTTTATGACGTCATACCTCCTGAACTGTGTGTCGTACAATGATACAATTCTGCAGTTACATTCAGTGGTTATGTGTGCATGCTGTCTGCAAAATGTCGCGAATACAGTTAGTAGCGATAAATCATAACGTCATGCCTCATGTCGTACTTTTAATGCATCAACATTGCGAAAAGTAGTAAGCGGTAAACATTTTTTCTCTCATCATTTTGTAGGCTAAGTGTTCTCATTCTCAAATACTGGATGAATAAAGTCTGGGAATTTACGTGTCGCGGGCTGTGAGTTTTTTCACTCCACCCCGTTGATAGGCATGTGGTTTTATCCCCACAGCGATTGTTGTCCGACAGTAAGGTATATGTGTATAAAGTTTGTTTGAAATCGATCTCTCTCACTCACACACACACACACACACACACACACACACACACACATACATATATATATAGTCCAACTGCGCTCCAGCTGTGATCTTGCTTGCGTTCTTCGGTCCATTTTACGCCTGTTCGTTTGTCACAGTGTAGGTCGCTGTCTCAGGAGTGAGTTTGTTCGATTTTGCGAACACTCCAGTTTTATGCACGAAGAAATTGCAATAATGTTTCTCTGAACCACATTAACTGCGAAAATATAGGAGATAATGTGATAATGAATGGCGCTAATAAAAGTAGTTTCACATACGAGGTGTGACTATAATAACGGGAATGAAGCTGACCGAGTAAGTACGGATGCACGAAGATAAACGACCAGTAGCTGTGAAGCGTGAAGCCTCGGTTGAATGCGGCGTGGACAAATCAGTGTGGGTGTGGCCTTCATTTGTGTAAGAGCTGGTATATTGTTTCGCCAGAAAAATGGTACGTGTAATAGAGCAACGAATGTCGTCAAGTTTCACACTAGGAAAAACTGCTACTGACATCAGTATTTTAGTAAAAAGAAGTGTTTGGCGAAGACGTCTATCACGTACGCGAGTTTTTGAGCGGCCAAAACGTTTCCAAGGTGGCTGAGAAGACACTGAAGGTGACCGACGCACGGGTCGTCCTTCGACATCAAAAACGGACGGAAATATCGAATGAGAACTATCGCAGAATCATGCATCGAAGCTGCTTACAAGAATAATATACAGAAGAATGGAAAAGAAAATTGAGGATGCACTAGATAACGATCTGTTTGACTTTAGGAAAGGTAAAGCCACGAGAGAGGCAATTCTGACGTTACGGCTAATAATGGAAGCAAGGCTAAAGAAAAATCAAGACACTTTCATAGGATTTGTCGACCTGGAAAAAGCGTTCGACAATATAAAATGGTGCAAGCTGTTAGAGATTCTGAAAAAAGTAGGGGTAAGCTATAGGGAGAGACGGGTCATATACAATATGTACAACAACCAAGAGGGAATAATAAGAGTGGACGATCAAGAACGAAGTGCTCGTATTAAGAAGGGTGTAAGGCAAGGCTGTAGCCTTTCGCCCCTACTCTTCAATCTGTACATCGAAATAAAAGAAAGGTTGAGGAGTGGAATTAAAATACAAGGTGAAAGGATATCAATGATACGATTCGTTGATGACATTGCTATCCTGAGTGAAAGTGAAGAAGAATTAAATTATCTGCTGAACGGAATGAACAGTCTAATGAGTACACAGTATGGTTTGAGAGTAAATCGGAGAAAGACGAAGGTAATGAGAAGTAGTAGAAATGAGAACAGCGAGAAACTTAACATCAGGATTGATGGTCACGAAATCAATGAAGTTAAGGAATTCTGCTGCCTAGGCAGTAAAATAACCAATGACGGACGGAGCAAGGAGGACATCAAAAGCAGACTCGCTATGGCAAAAAAGGCATTTCTGGCCAAGAGAAGTCTACTAATATCAGATACCGGCCTTAATTTGAGGAAGAAATTTCTGAGGATGTACGTCTGGAGTACAGCATTGTATGGTAGTGAAACATGGTCTGTGGGAAAACCGGAACAGAAGAGAATCGAAGCATTTGAGATGTGGTGCTATAGACGAATGTTGAAAATTAGGTGGACTGATAAGGAATGAGGTTCTACGCAGAATCGGAGAGGAAAGGAATGTGTGGAAAACACTGATAAGGAGAAGGGACAGGATGATAGGACATCTGCTAAGGCATGAGGGAGTGACTTCCATGGTACTAGAGGGAGCTGTAGAGGGCAAAAACTGTAGAGGAAGACAGAGATTGGAATACGTCAAGCAAATAATTGAGGACGTAGGTCGCAAGTGCTACTCTGAGATGAAGAGGTTAGCATAGGAAAGGAATTCGTGGCGGGCCGCATCAAACCAGTCAGTAGACTGATGACCAAAAAAAGTAAACTTATTCGATCTGGCTGTCGGTTGAGTATTCGGTCGCTGCAGCAAATGACAAAGAATGCGTAAGGCAAATTAAACGCAACCAATTGAACGTGATGCCAGCGGCCTTGCCGCAGTGGTAACGCCGGTTCGTCGGATCACCGCTGTCGGGCTGGGCTAGCACCTGGATGGGTGACCATCTGGTCTGCCGAGCGCTGTGGGCAAGCGGGTTGCACTCAGCCCTTGTGAGACAAAATGGAGGAGGTGCTTGATCGACAAGTAGCGGCTCCAGTCTCGTAAACTGACATACGGCCGGGAGAGCGGTGTGCTGCCCACATATCCGCATCCAGAGACACCTGTGCGTGAGGATGACACGGCGGCCGGTCGGTGACGTTGGTCCTTCGTGGCCTGTTCGGGCGAAGTTAGTTTAATTTAACATGAGAAGAATATATATGCGAAACTGGTGCCTAAAATTCTCAAGATCAAACCAAAAGAAGGTCGTGAAGATGTTCATACTGACACTCTGAATACCATTGAAAATGGCCCTAATTTCGTAGAAAGAGTGATAACATGTGATCGATCTCGGTTTTGCACTGCTGATCGAGAAACTAAGCGCAAATCCATGCATTAGAACGGCCCAACGTCATAAGGAGCGAAAAAGCTCGAATGACCAAATCAAGATTCAAAGCGACGATTGTTTCTTTTTCGATATTCGTGGAATTGTGTTCTTTCTTCTTCATTAGGCTCCTGAAGGTCAGACTGTCAACATTACTACCGTGAGGTTCTTGCTCAATTCAGTGAGAAGAAAAAAAAGGAGAGCCGAATTGTGGAAGAGCGAGTCACGGGTTCTTTCTCGAGACGTCGCTCCGGCTTCGTACCACATATGTTACGATGTTGCCAGCAAAGTACAGCATCCTAGTGTTAGAGCATCCTCTTCATTCGCTTGATCTAGCACCGTACGACTTTGATCTATTATCCACTGTCAAATCTGCGTTAAAACAAATATTTCAGTCAGTTAAAACAGTGAAAGAAAAGTGGAACGGTGACTAAGGAACTCATAGATGAAGACTTCCATCACTATAAAATTCTCTAGGAGTGTTGCAGAGATTGACGAAAGGACTACAGTGAGGGTGACAATAACTAAATATTTATGTTTTCGAAAGAAAGTGTTGTATAGAAATAGTATCGTTATTTTATAGCCAGCTCTTGTATTCACTAGGAAATGTACATTAAGAAGTTGTCTTGTCACAAGTTTGATTTTTCATTCAGAGTGAATGTGTGTACTTAGAAGCAAATTGCCTTGTTTCTTTTTCTGCCAGAGCAATTAGACGTTTCATTTTGACTTCAGTTCAGATAGAAAAACATGTAGTTAACAAGAGGATAAATCGTAAAGTCTTCTATTGTTTTCGAATTAATTATACTGCCTTATATTTACAGAATATTCGTGATCTCCATACCTGAGTATTAAAATACCAGTATTGCTACACGTACTTCAGAAACAGTGCATGTAAGATCCAAAAACCTCTTGAAGCCTTTTATCGCCGAAATGTCATTGTTGTTGTTGTGGTCTTCAGTCCTGAGACTGGTTTGATGCAGCTCTCCATGCTACTCTATCCTGTGCAAGCTTTTTCATCTCCCAGTACCTACTGCAGCCTACATCCTTCTGAATCTGCTTAGTGTATTCATCTCTTGGTCTCCCTCTACGATTTTTACCCTCCACGCTGCCCTCCAATGCTAAATTTGTGATCCCTTGATGCCTCAAAACATGTCCTACCAACCGATCCCTTCTTATTGTCAAGTTGTGCCACAAACTTCTCTTCTCCCCAATCCTATTCAATACCTCCTCATTAGTTACGTGATCTACCCACCTTATCTTCAGCATTCTTCTGTAGCACCACATTTCAAAAGCTTCTATTCTCTTCTGGTCCAAACTGGTTATCGTCCATGTTTCACTTCCATACATGGCTACACTCCATACAAATACTTTCAGAAACGACTTCCTGACACTTAAATCTATACTCGATGTTCGATGTTTCTCTTCTTCAGAAACGATTTCCTTGCCATTGCCAGTCTACATTTTGTATCCTCTCTACTTCGACCATCATCAGTTATTTTACTCCCTAAATAGCAAATTTCAGCCGTGACACATTCGCCGTTGAGGAGGTAGTTAAAGTTATGATGGGTCAGTATACGATGTCACCCACCGAAGGAATCGCAAAAGAATAGCCGTGTGTCAATGACGATTGCTTTATTTTGACACATTTGAGATGTATTTTTGGCGATAAGTATAAGTCTGTCGGATTATCCTTTAAACTATTCTACACAACTCGTTCATTTCCTGCGTGTTTAAAATCATTATCACCATATGCCTTTGGACAGGGGATAAGTACCAAAAGTCGCTTCACGAGACTGCGTTTTGTGGTTAGGTCTTCCATTGTCGTGGAAGGTACGCCGGTCAGTACGTCGTGATGCAGTGGTCGAGGAGCAAAAGCGAGTGTGCACATCGTTGCTCTGTCTTACTCATTGTGGGGGACCAGAAACGAGCAAAGAGTCTTTCCCCTGCGGGAAATACAGCGGCAGTAGGCGGCCAAGGCCGGGGCCGGGAATAATGTTGAAACTGCGCCATGCCGGGCCACGTCACGCCGCCCTCGCGGAAGCGCAGTCGCGGCGGCGGCTGGTTCGCGGAACGTGACGTGAAGCCAGCCGATTCATTCCACTCCGCTTCCTCATCTTCTCTTCAGTCACCGACGACAGGTCGTCTCAATGTTTGTATCAGCGTTACGGCCATTCCAGCCAAATGTACAACAAGATCAGACACAACCTTAATTGACACAGCCACCTAAAAAAAAAAGAAGTTTCTCTAAATTCATTTGGTAAACACAAGAATTTTCGGGACTGTTGATGAAATTTAATGTCTGTTGGTTAACGAATCTATTCACTACAGAAGCACAAGTCCCTGCAGAAACAATACTTCCTGTAACGCACCATTAGGACTACCGGAATCACGAGATTGTAGACTGGTTTCCCTGAACACTCTAAAGCTGTAGTAATATGGACCAATAACGTATAGCTAATGATATTTTATGTATGCAGTGTCGTTGGAAATTGTTGGGTCCTTTAGAAGATCTTTAGCTGAAGTAATGCTCACTGCCTCCTCCCGCATTTAAGAACAATGCTCTTAAACGCTTCCAAATGCCCGCCGTTTAAACGCTTCCAAATGCCCACCGTAAATATTCCACGGCCTTTAGCCACGTTCCCCAGCGAGTAAGTATGAGTTCTGGTGGAAGTGGTACGTTGGGAAGCTCCTCTCGAAATGATTGAATTGTTTTAGGTGCTTTAGTAAAAACCTTTTTGATGGTTGAAACTAGCGTATTTACATGTGGAAATTCGAGACGTATCGTCTCAGCTGCACGATCATGGCACCTCTTGATGCAATAATTTACCAACAGCCGTATGTATTGTAGAAATTTATTTTATTTTATGAACTGCTATGTGCTACCAGTTTCGGCATTACATTGATGCCATCTTCAGGCTCCACTCGTCATAGTCGTAAAATCGGTATACACGGAAGGAGCCATATAATCCGTGAATCAAATCGTCCTGCAACAGCTCTTGGTGGCCAGACGACACAGGTTTCTTGTTGATATCGGGTAATGCACCACACTTTCTAAACAAATTAGAAGTATTTTGAATATTTTTCAACCTGCTTAGGGTTATTAAAAAAATTACAAAGAAATTGGTGCAATATTTATTTCCAAAATGTTTTCTCAAATTGAGGTACCATTTAATCCAATGTTATACATTTCAAGGAGACCAAATTTTTGCCAGATACGCATGACTTCATGGCTGAGGTACTAGACCACTTTAATTCCACCTATTATGAATATTACAAGGATAAAAAATATCACATCTTACATTTTAATTTTTATAATTGTTTCCTAATAAAAATGTTATTTTTTCTACAATTTAGTTGATTGTGCAACAATGCTTAGCACTTCTACGTAAGTATGGACTATTGCAAGTTACAGAAAAAAATTTAGAGCAATGCTTTATAAACTTTAGGAAATATTTGTACCTGAATTCTGAAAATACATCTGGGGGAAAATGGGAATCAAGATATGAGTCCAATTAACCTGTGCCTCAGAACATTTCTGAAGCGTAGTCTTCATCCTGCAGTATTTCTTAATCTTCAAGCTTCCTCGTGGCATTCCTTTTAGCACTTCGTGCTTCTTTGGTAACTTGAACAGCGAATCTTTCAGCTTTGAAGAGCGAATCTTTCAGCTTCATGCCCCCGTTGTCTGTCACATGCAAGCAGTTGATCTTCCGTATTAGAGCCACATTTTATTCGTAAATTGCTCACGACTTCCAGCCTTGCTATCACTCCATCATTGAAACATTTCATTGCATGTAGTTCACCAACTTTTAATGTATTTAGTCCTACAAAAACATTCTTGGGCAATCTTTCCCAAATGCAATGGTTGAAATTTTCATTTGTATTCTGAGTGCCCCCATGAAGACATTTACTAAGCAAAACAGGCTCACTTAGGTCTCTAAAAATTGGTTTTATTTCATTCATAATAGGCTCAGGAAGAGACTGCTTATGATGGTATATTTGATCACTTTCTTTTGCTTTTTGGTAACCACACCAACAATCTGCTCCTTTAGGGCAAAGTCTGTGAACAGGGTGGTCATCTGTGGACAACTTACGAAAGTAGGTGGCACATACAGCTTTTCTCATTGCTGTAACATCATTCAGAGGTTCAGTTCGTCTAATGGCCAGTCGATAATAACTCTGAAGAAGATCTGTTTCAGTTTCTGTCAATCTGCCTTAGCCAGACAGATTTTCCATCAGGTCGCAACTATCCTTTCATTTCTCTTCGTAGCTTCCGCAGTCTAGCACACATCCTCTTTTGCACATGTCCACAGCACTCCAGTTTTGTTACCAAGGTATCACCATAAACATTGAACTCATTGATTATTTTGAAAGCTTTAGAGTCCCCATCGCCTAGGTACTTCGTGTATCTAGCTTTATAAACGGGCACAGACCTCTGAAATATTTGTAGAGCTCCATCACACTCCATACCTCCACTGTGACCATCATAATTCTTAGGACACTTGTTCAATATATCCTGGCAGGTGAGGCAGTACTTGGTCAGCACTCACCATCAAGTCTCCAGAGAAGTAACGCTTTCAACACCGTTCAGGGAACGATGTCCTTGACGTTGCCATGCCCCATCAAGTGCAGCAGTAATGTCCCTGGCTCCTCTAATATTTACAGTTTCTTCTTCTGCACGTTTCATAGATGCTTGAAACACAACCGTCAAGGCACATGAAAGTATTTTTGTGTACTTGCTGATCCTACTGGAAGGAGGAAGGTCCATTAAACCACAAAACGTTTGAGCAGCCTCTCTTCTCTTCCCTTCCCTTTCCTGTTGCACACATTGCATACACTAACTTCAAATTCACATCTGTTCGAAGTCATTTTCGAGGTCGATTTATTGCAGGATCCACGCAGAACAACTAATTTTGACGCTAAACCCTTCCTGCTACTTTGTTGTTCAGGTATTTCCAGACAGCCTACACCATCACATTGTTTACATTTCGCCACTTCCTTTATCAAAGGAGATAAGATGCCCAAATCAACAACAAAAAATCCACTACAAACAGCGTCATTGTTAACACAAAAATTTGAATCACCAAGAGGTGTGCCATGTGGGAGTTCCTTCCCTGAAGAACTGATACATAGGTTACTTTCAATAGTGTGGCTTGCTTTGGTTGTGAACTGGTTACCACGGAATTTCCTTTTATTGAATTTCTTTATGCGTGGCATAGTTCGTATTTATTTCATACTAAAGGATATGTACTTCCACAAATATACGTAGCACTTGGAATCATTTACGGACACTAGAAAGCTGCACTATTACCAACATATACAGTCCGCAGCTCGTGGTCTTCCGGTAGCGTTCTCGTATCCCGCGCACGGGGTCTCGGGTTCGATTCCCGGCGGGGTCAGGGATTTTCTGTGCCTCGAGATGACTGGGTGTTGTGTGTCCTCATCGTTGGCTCGCAAGTCAAGCCAAAAGGGACTTGCAATGCGACGGCCGAACTCCCGCCAACAATGCCATACATTCATTTCATTTCACCAACATATACAGTGCGATTTCTGTAACAGAAATGAAGGGGTTGTGGAGGCATACTTGACTTTAAAATTTGGTATATATAGGTCATTTTTCATTTGAAACCCTATCAATGTAATCAGAAAAGACTATAGAATTTAATAGTCTTAAAAAAATTTCGATGTTTCCACCATTTATAAGTACCCTGTATCCTTAAGGCTCTTTACGAGAGTTCTGAAGAGACCGCGACTGCAAGACAACTGTAGAGCATCTTCAACCTAGGTGACTGTAAATATTGACGGGGACAACGTAATGAACGAATGAGATCTCCGTTCTGTAGGTGTAAAATACCGACCTCAGAAAGGACATTCAGACGAAAGCTGATATTGGAAGGAAATCATCCGTGTTCTTTCGAAGAAACCATCCCTGAATTCGCGTTGAGCAATTCGGGGAAATCACGAAAAACCAAAATAAGAAGCACGAGTCTCCCGAATACGAGTCCATTGACTCGGGCACTCCAGCAGCCAACTCGGCACCACATGCAGTGAGTGTTAAACTACCGTGGCACTCGCTCCAAGTAAGCGAGGAAAATCACCGTTTGTGCGATGACCTTGACCGACTGGGGGCCTTCAAATCTGGGCAGTTGGGCTCGTGTCGCCTCGACTGCGAAGAGTCGTTTGAGTCAAATTATCGCGTGCTTCTGTTACAGGCGGGTAGCGATGCGACATAGACAGAAACTAAACACGACAAGGTAACAGTTTTTGGTAATGACTCTGGCGTCATTAGTATTTCTTCTCGTACCACGAGTAGGGAGCAACGCCGAACAAAGTTTATAATAGTGCTTTAGCTATATTTTAAAGACTGCATCACCGGACGAAACTGGTCTAAACGAGTTTGTAAATCACTTTTGTGGAATCGGCCAACAGTTGGCATGCAAATAAAGCGGGGAGGCATGTGTGGCACGTGCTCGCACCGTGTTTGGATAGGTCCGCTTTAAGCTGCGCGAAGCGGCGGAAGCAGCGACGACCGCTTATTGATTGGGGTGTCGCGTCGCCTCGGCGTGTTCCACTGCACTCGTTGGACGCCCACTGCTAGAGGAAAGCAAAGGGAAAGCGCCGCTGTTCGAAACACTCACGCTTTTATCGAACGAGAAGACATTGTTGTCGGAGCTAGGAAAACCGTGTTTGAAGTGCGAGCGTCGTTTTCGTGCGCTTGTCTCCCCGTGCGCACAAATCTCTTCGCTCCTGACGTCTTACCAGTCTCACTGTTAACACGGAATGCGTCACATCTTGTGCGATACCCTGCTTTTATCTGGCAGCTTTCGGTTAGTGGAGCTTAGTCATCCTGTTTAAATTTTCAGTTACGGAAGAAACGATGTCGATTTAAATAACCGGACAAATATTGTCTTACGTTTTGATAGTTGCATTCGGTGTTTTGGATACACTTCGTTCGGCAGGCAATTGTGCGACGTGTTAAAGTACTTGCCAGTGCATCCAGTTTCTGTACGAACGTCGTTTCCTTTGGAATGCCACGCAGCGAGAACTGATAGTTAACGACACAGGAGAGATAACCACGACGCGGAGGAAAGGTGCAATAGCGTCGGTTTGTCGGAGCCGGGGGCGACGACCCCGCGCGCCTAACCCAGTTACGTGGAGTCTGCTGCAGCTAGGCGCCTGCCCCGCTCGCTATCGATTGCTTACGCCGGCCTCGGTCTGCACGAGCCGAGCCGCCCGTGGCCAAAACAGACCACAGAACAGCAGGTACCAACGAAAAGACCAGCGAAACGGCCGAACGTGAGCTGCCGAAACTGCTCCGTTAGTCGGGTAGCGGCAGCAGCGAGGCTAGGGAGCTCCTCAGCTTGTAGGTCGTTTTTCTCTGTTCTCGGACACCAGTTCGTATGTGTAGCGAAGTGAGAATGTCAGGGTGCTCGCGCTGGTAATCGTTTTCGCTAGTTTCTTTTTCAGACCACACTAGTCTCTGACTGTGAATGATACTAAATTGATAAAAGCGCAGACGGGGCTGTGAGCAGCCTAGCTAACACCTGCGGATGGACTGTGCCGTGGGACAGTGTCGCAGGCAGGTTTCCCACATGTCCAGGAGGCAGTTCTCATCAGCACACGCTTCGGCGAAGGAAGAAACGCAGCTTCTTTATGTAACGCCTGAGTCCGCACGTGCGGTCAGCACGTCGTGTTGCACTGCAGCTCTGGTCGCACGAGACGTGTCGCTGTGAAACGACTTTGGTGCTGTCTGTAGCGGTGTGTACGAATGGCTCCAAGTTTCCTCTCGACCGATCCCTTCTTCTAGTCAAGTTTGGCTATAAATATTTGTTTCTCTTCAAATCAATTCAGTAGTTCTTAGACACATCGAATCGTCAGCATTTTCCTTTAGCGCCGTGTTTAAAAAGCTTTTATTCTCTTTGTGCTAACTGCTTATTCGCGTTTCACTACCGTAAAAGTCAACACTCCAGACAAATACTTTCAGTAAAAACGTCTAGCACTTTCATTTATGTCTAAATTTCGGAAACATTTTCGTCACTATTGCCAGTCTCTCTGCATCGGCCATAGTCTGATATTTTGCTGTCCGAATTGCAAAACTCGTCAACTGCTTTTAGTGTCCCGTTTCCTAATCTAATTCCCTTAGCATTGCCCGATTAAGTACGGCTACATTTCCCTACCCTTGTTTTACTTTTCCCGATGCTGGCCTTATAACCCTCTTTTCGAGACACTATCCACGCCGTCGAACTGCTCTTTCGAGTCCTTTGCCGTCTCTGGCAGAATTACAGTCTCATCAGGATGCCTCCAAGATTATATTTCTTCTCCCTGAAGTTTAATTCTCTTTTTCAAAGCAGGCGACACCTACATACATTTTTCATCTCAAAACGAGCTTTAGAAAGGCGAATACGAGCCAAAATTCGTTAGGATCTTGTCCAGGTCAGCAATGCGGGGTTGCTGCGCTGTTGCTAAACATCACGTACGTGAATATGGCCTCGATTTTGAGTGTCTGGCAATATTTTTCATTTTGCTTCCACTCGTTACGGCTTCCGAGGCTACACGTAGATACCTGCGAACAGAAGCAACTGCTACACGAGAGTGAAGATCCCAACTCATTGACTGTTGCGCAGTGGACCGGATGTGAAGCACGGCGAAGCGTGGCCGTGGCACGCGTGCCCAGCCGTGACGTCTGCAGCTCGGAGAGACCGGCAGTCTGACTCAGTCAGCAGGCGGTACTTACCTTACCTTACCCCTGCCCTTCACACACGTCTTGCCCTTACGGGGAAAACCTGTGCTGCGTTTCTTCTAAAGAAGCGTAACTTTTAGCTTTTTTCCGATCTCAGCCTGCACAAACTGATTTCTGTCCCATTCTCTCTGACGTATTATAGCATCATTGCTTGTGAACACGTTTGCCCGTTCCTTACACATCTCCCCTTTGCTATAAATCCAGTAACGCGGACAAGATAGCGAATTACTGAATCCTAGTAGTATTTTACTTCAATGACCACCAAAAATAAAATTCTATTATTAAATTTTATTTTCAGCCTCAGTAAGTAAAGTAATTCTTGCGTCCGTTATTTAAGACTTCTAATGCTCAAGTGTTGAGGACGTTCCATACGTTACGCAGAAGCGAAGCAACTAGCATGTTCGCACAATCTTTTATTTTGTAAAAGAAGACGCTTTCATTAGACACGGAAAACAAGCTCGGATTGAGAGGGCCGAGGAATAACATTGGCCGCGCCCTTTCAAAGGAACCATCCTAGCATTTGCCATAAGGGGAATCACGGAAAACGTGAATTTGTACGGTTGGACGGGGTTTGAGCCGCTGGCCTCGCTAATAAGAGTCCAGTTCGCCAGACACCTCGCTTCTCATTTATCTTCATTTCAAATTTTCTCTTATTCGACATTACTTACGTAGTATTAAAGTCACATTGCAGTACGCGCGCGGTTTTTTTTAACACTAGAATGCACTTGTCTTTTTTGGTAAGTGTTTAGCACCAGTTTTCTTACATCATTCCGGATGCTCTCGTTATGTAGTCCTAATTTCATCTAGTCCTCATTGCGTGTTTCAGTGATATGTTCCAATTCGCTTTAACCTTCAAAATCCCCTTTTCGAGTTGTTCAGTTGGAAATTTGATTTTCGCGATGTATGCTGCAAACGCCGTGTTGCTAATGATTCAAACGAGACTTCTGGTGGCGATCTCTGAAGTAAAACCAGATTTAGTGATCCAACAAGGGGAGTGCACTGCAAAAGGTATCTAGCAATCCTCCACCCTGAAGATTATTTTTCTTAATGCCAACCATGGAACACATTGAGTGAGTGAGTGAACGAGTGAACGAACAGCGCCTCGAATGTCAATGACGCCGTATGAAAATCTTTGTGTTGTAAATATGTTTTTGTACTGTCATGTTTGCAAAAATTGCCTTCACCTTTTTAACATTAACCCCACCTAATCTCAGGCGTGCTATGAATATTCCACTTAATTTTATGTCGAAGCGATTCCCGTGCAGTAAAATTGAGACCATAGTTGGTTTGCCGTTCGGAAAGTTGCTCCTGTTCTGACTTGCTAGAGGAGTTGATTACAAGTAAGCGTTTGCTTTCCTGGATCTTTTAAAGACCGGAACAGTAGCGCTCCTTTATTCCTGAGCTCGTTTGGCGCCAAGGGTGGCGTGCGTTGCCCAGCAACCATCGGCCTGGCGGCTAGCCCAGATCAATGCCGTGTCGCGCAGCTGATGACGTAACTCGTGCGTCACCACTTCCGGTGTCGTCTGGCGGCCGGTCGCGCGCTAAAGCTATGCTTCTCGGAACATAAACAACATTTCATTGTACGAAACGACTGGTTCCCAACTCATTTTGTGTTGTACCGAAAATCTGCAGCGGCACTGTAACCGGAAACACTTGTCAGCCACAAATCGCTAACTGATCGAAGTGGCGAACTTTGTCTCGGGAACTTGACGTTGACCTTGCTATATGGGACTTCCGCTGCTGTGTACTAATTACTGAAATACTTGAACAGCTTTCAAAGTGAGTTTTAGTTGGAAGCAGCCAGCCAGCTCGTCGTGGAATTGTGAGCCAGAGCCGAGGTGGCAGAAATTTATCTTGTCTAGTATATCACTCAGTTTGTTATCCTCCTTTGCTGAGTTCCCTGCAGTGGTCGATTCATATTGGCACAGTATATTTAATTCTACCCAATGTTGCTAAAATTATCATCAGTTTAAGGGAGTATCTGCTTTATGTGAGGTCACAATTGTAGGCGAATCCTTATCAGATTTGCATTCATGGCAGTTGAAATCTTAAATAAAACTGTAATTTTTCTCTAATTAGCTTTCAGCTATTGAAACACTCATTTGTGCCCTGTATAGATGGCTTTGTAGTATACTAGTATGGAACGTGTAAAAAATTAATACATTCTTGTGCCTTAATATTCTTAGGGCATCAGAATTACTGTAGTGTGATATGTGTGTTAGATAATTCTTGCTGCTTCACACCCTCTGATATATAAACAATGTATTTTTCATTTCTTACACATGTATAAGTAATTATTGTTGTGCAGTAGCGAGAAACCTACGTGTTTGTATGTGTGGACAGTTCGAGTAAGTAGCGTTTACAGTGTCCTTTTGTTAGCCATTGAAATTTTTAACCCCAGCCTGTAATCTTCTGTTTTACCAGTTTACCAAATTGCATAATTCTTTAAATTGATCTATACTGAAATATATACTAATCTGGCCTTTTTCAGGAAAAAGGTACATCACTGCCAGCACAGCGATTAAACAAGCATCCGTCCCGAGGTCTCCTGAGGCACATATTACAGCAAGTGTATAACCAGGCTGTCACTGATCCAGAGAAGCTAAACCAGTATGAACCTTTCTCACCAGAGGTACACATACATGTTGTGTTTGTTTCCTTCTCTCATACTTATCTTGTACAGCCACTAGCTGAATCTGATATATTCCGTGTTGCATTTGATTTTGCAAAGTGTGCAGTGTGTCATTTTTCTACTTCATTGTTGTATAAAATTGACTGAAACTGGTGTTATATGAACTGTTGTCTACAGTGAGCTTGTAGACATAAGTCTAGATAAACATAATTGTATGTTTACATAATTACCAGAGACCAGACATAACACCACGTTAATGACAAACACTCTCCATAATCAAGTGAGAACATGCTGTTCTTACCACTTCCCATTTGACAGTCATAAAGACAAAGATCTGTGAGTTTCTTATACATTTACATTCAAAAGATAATTTTATTTTGGCATTCTACTGTATTTTATTGCTGGTGTCCTCAAGTCACCAGGTTGATATATGTTTACCTTCTAATGAAAAGTAAAGATAACCATACTTTGCTGGTATTTATTTTCATTTTATTTATTCTATCGTAAATGGGTTCGTGCAATGCCCCATACAACCACACAGAACATCAGGCAAAATTAAATACCTTAGGAGATCATAGAACATGAGCAATGTGAAATTTTAAATATTGATATTTGAACACTTCGTTATGAGTATCTCAATTTCGTAGAAGTGTTGCGAAATAATGACCACCGGAAGTAAAAATTTGCTTTTTAAGGTGTTGTTTATTACTGAGTAAATTTTGCAGCTAATGGAAACACAGTTTATTCACTTGCATTGGAGGGCACAAGAAGAAGTTAGAAAACTTATACTCACTATTGTTTTACCACCTAGTGCCTTCCACCTGTGAATTCTGGAACTTTGGCAATTATGTTGTAGAATTGCAAATCAGACCTCATACACCTCTTCTAGTATTCACATTTGAGAGAGAACTCTTGCATTATCACAATCCTCATATTTTCAACATGGCACAGAAATTGCTGTGCTTTCTGCTGTACTTTTTGAAGGGATACGGAAAGCATCTAATTAAAATTGGTCAAATGGAGAAATTATAATTGGTTATTTCTTACTGGAATCAAAAACAGCAACCAATAACACTTGATTCATTATTCTGAATGGAATCATTAATGGTTCATGTACATACAGTTCTCCACGTACATTTAGATTGGAATACAAATTTTGGTAGTATTTGTCTCGAGTGTAGTGACAGTTAGGTGATACACTACAGGCAAGAAGTCAATAGAAGATTTTGAAATGCTGGCGATTAGACTGTTAGATCAGATAAATAATGAAAAGGTACTACATCTAACTGGGGAGAACAGAAATTTGGGGCACAACATAACTAAAAGCAATGATCAGTTGATAGAATACATCTGGAGGCATCAAGTAATGGTCAGTGTGGTAATAGAAATTGTAGAGGGAGACCGAGGCGTAAGTAGAGTAAGCAGGTTAAAGCATTTACATCACTTCACAAAGATGAGGGGACTTGCATGGAGAGCTGCAGTGGTTCAAGTTTCTGAAAGCAGACAGAGCTTCCATTTTGTTTTTCCAGTTGATAATATCAGCTCCAACCTTGAACAAATTGAATATAACATTGTTGTTGCATTGTGTTCAGTGTAAATGGGGAATTTTGCAGCTAAAATAGCAGAAAATAAGTGCACAGAATGATATGTTTTCATAATATGAAGAGCTGTAGATATAAAGCACCTTTATTGCAATACTTTAAAGATTTATCTTGGACCTACAGTCAGTTGCATTCATATTTCGAATGTAATATATATTTTTACCCTTTGTTGTGTGGACTGCCGGCCGGAGTGGCCGAGCGGTTAAAGGCGCTACAGTCTGGAACCGCACGACCGCTACGGTCGCAGGTTCGAATCCTGCCTCGGGCATGGATGTGTGTGATGTCCTTAGGTTAGTTAGGTTTAAGTAGTTCTAAGTTCTAGGGGACTTATGACCACAGCAGTTGAGTCCCATAGTGCTCAGAGCCATTTGAACCATTTTGTTGTGTGGACTTAAAAAAATTGTTCATCAGCATAAATGTGTTTGCAGGTTTATGGTGAAACATCGTATGATCTTGTATGCCAAATGATTGATCAAATAGAAATAACAAAGGATGATGTATTTGTTGACCTGGGATCAGGAGTTGGTCAAGTGGTTTTGCAGATGGCAGCAGCAACACCTTGCAAAATATGTTTTGGCGTTGAAAGAGCTGAAATTCCATCGATGTATGCCGAGGTAAATTCAATTTTAATTTGTTACAGAAGTTGAGTTATTCAATTAGTGATATAGTTTTGACCAAATAACAAATTTATATATACTGACTGTACAAAATGAAATGAGTTCCGAATGTAACATCTCATTACCCTTTGTTGATTTTCTAGTTACTAAAATGTATTGGTAAACGACCAAACTACTATGAATATCAACGGTACGTTTATGTGTGTTCTAATCACAACTTTCTTTTTAATGTTCACTAGGCTATGAACGTACACTTCCGTAAATGGATGCGTTGGTATGGGAAGAAATATGGAGAGTATCGCCTTATAAAAGGAGATTTCCTGAATGACGAACATCGTGAAAAGATTATCAGTGCAACCATTGTGTTTGTCAACAACTTTGCATTTGGACCAACAGTAGATCACATGTTAAAAGAACGGTTTGCAGATCTCAAAGATGGAGCCCGAATAGTGTCATCGAAATCATTTTGTCCTCTGAACTTCCGCATAACTGATAGGAATCTTAGTGGTAAGATTACTGTTCTGTGTGCATTACAGTACACGTTATATATACTGAAATAAGAATATATGGTTTGCAGATAATAAGTATTTTGCTGTGTTCAAAATTATTACTTGCTGTTCTGATGATAAATGTATTTTGTTTTGCAGCAAATTGTGGATCTCTTAAAAATCTTGAGAATGGTAGGCCATTTTCCGTAGACTTCTGTATTTCAGCTGTTGTGCAGTACAGTTTGAGATTTTTTATGCAGTTTTAATTGCTTTACAAAGTGTCTTTAATTTGTAGGAGAAGCAGCATTTTGTCATCATTCCAAATACCAAACTACTACTTCTCCTTCTTCTTCTACTACTACTACTACTACTACTACTACTACCACCACCACCACCACCATCCTTTGTAGCCCCTGGCTGGTTCTGTGTGCAACATAAGCCTCTCCATCTTTTCCTGTCCTTCCACCACATTTCTCTCGCCAGTCTGCTCCTCTCTTCTCCACTCTATAGATTCATGCATGTCTCTTTCTTTCTTGAGGTATATCCACTGATACTGTCATTTCGTGAGCATGTCATGGTGTGCCGCTGACTTCTATTGGTTTAACATGTCCATTCCATCATAATCTTATCCTTTTTACTGACTCCTGCATGGGCTCCTCTTTCATTATTTCTCTCGCTGCCTCATTCTTAACTTTATTAATTCTAGTCGGTCATACCCTGTTCCTTTGAAATTCCCTTTTGCAGGTCTGTATCTTGCTTACCTGCCGTTTTTTCATTACTCACAGTAGTGTGAGTGAGTATTGGATCATAGTATGCTTATTATAACACTTTTGTGTTCTAGTGGTTCTCCTTGTCCTGAAATAGGCTTCTTACACTCTGTACAAATAAGTGTCCTTGCCTTACCCTTTCACTGACCTCTTTATCATATCTTCAACTGTCTTTTCTTAAGCTCTCAAGATAGTTCTCACTTTCTTTAGTATTTGACCTGTAATACTTACATACTCTCTTCTTCTTCTTCTTCTTCTTCTTCTTCTTCTTCTTCTTCTTCTTCCTTATATACTCTCATCGTATTCCTAGCGGTCACCGTCGCTTCACGTGTATTTGTATTAAATTTTGATCTATGCCGTCCCAGTACTTCCTCCCGTACCTTTAGCTTTTCTTATTCCTCTCCTCCTCCATTTCCCCACACCATTTAATCACCAACAAACATAATTTATTTCACACCACCACCCACCGCCTACTGCACACTCTTTTCTAGGATCTTCTCAAATACGCTGGCAGTATGATACATATGACACATCAAAGTTATTCTTCTACAATTTTTGCAAAGTTTCCTGCAACCCTTCTAAAAAGTTAGTACTGTGGTTATCTTTTTCCAGTCTTTCGGTGTTCTTTCTTTTCATAAGGTTCTCGTGACATTATGGAACCACTGTCTATGTACTTACTTCATCCAGTTGAGGCACTTTTCCTTCTTTCATATTCTTTATTACTTCATCCATTTCTGTCCACGTTATGTCTGTCTCAGCATTGCCTACATCCCCAGGCACCTAATTTTCCTCATCCGTCTTTCCATTGGGGTGGGTTTAGCAATTCTTAAAAATAGTTCTTCCACATCTCCTCGAATTGCTTTCTTTCTTTTTTTTTATTGTTTGCTCCGACACTTTCCGTCGTGCCTCTCTTTGCCTTAACCGATCCGTAGAGGACCTTTTTATTGTCCTCACACATGTCTTTCCCTATTGTTGCCCGCTCTTCCATCCATTTCCTCTTCTCCCTTACTACCTCTCAGCCACCATCTTCTTCTCAGTTTATTCCTTTATTGATTTGTGTTCTCTCTCTTGAAACCACGTCCAGAATTCCTTGGTTTTTCTTTGCAACTTCCTCCTTTACTGTGTCATTCTACCAAGATATTTCTTTCCGCCTTCTCTTATCACTGGGTCCTCTGCACATTTTCTGCAGCTTGCATCACCATTGTTTCGAACTCTCCCCATTTCTCTTTACTGACTGCATCTTATTGTTTGGTACATTATTCATTATTTTTCAAATTATTCTTTGAATTTCTCTTACTTCAACTTCCACACTCTCGCCATACTTTTCTGTCTTTCTGCCCCTTAATCTCTCTAACCGTCACTATTAAAAGGCGATGATACTATCTAGGGTTCAGATGGTTTTGCCTCAACAACTGTGACAGTTCTGGTCAGAAATTATGTAGTTGTATCACAGATTTACTCATTAAGTCTTACTTGATTATGTAATGACTTTCTTTTTTAAACCTGGTGTTTCCGATTGCCAGTCCATTCCTTTCTACTCCCAGCAATTACACATGTCCTTCACTTTCCTTCCCCACATCTGCATTTAAATCTCTCATTATCATGATTTTCTGTCTGGTTAATTTTTTCTGCATTTCTCCTTCATAATGCTCCTTTGCTTTAGCAGAACATCCAACTTGATACATATGCTTGGGGAATCAAATGCCAAAGTATTAAACATTTAAAATTAAGAGTACAACATGTTTCACTATCTATTACTATAGTTGTCTGTGATTTGAGTAATCGCAGAAGGCGAGATCTTTTCATATGATCTTTCAGATGCATGTTATCAAAGAAATAAGCCATGACAGTATGCATTGAGAATGGTTAATTATGATATTTTGTGTGTTACCAGCTAATAAGCACTAGAGACCCACTGTTTTATCTGAAATAGCAACTTAAACATGACTCTCCTGTGCACAGAGTCAACCTATCTTTCTTCTATATGCACACCACATTCTAAGAGTATCTATTTCTTTCAGTAATATGATATTCCTGAACCAGAAAAAAGGCTCTCATTGGTGTAATCATATGTATAACATTGTGTGAACCTATTAGAGTTAACATTTATTTTGTGTGTGCAAATATAACCACACACAAAATTGTATGTGTGTTATTATTATTATTATTATTATTATTATTATGATGATAATAATAATAATAATAATAATAATGTTAACATCCATTATTATTATTATTAATTATCATAATAATAATAATGTTAACATCCATTTTATTGTGTAAAAATGGCATTCTGTTCACTTCTCTTCAAAACTGGATAGTGTAATGTTTAACATAAAATCCCATACATACAACATACATTAAAAGTTTTTTCAGTATCTCTTTAATCTTCCAAGTCAGCAGGATATTGAGCCTGAATATGAGTCGAGCTAGTGAATTTTCGTGCAATGAAGAAATTGGCTTCAGAGTATCAGTGTGTTACATCTTCAAGATGTATGAAATACACCAGTTTAAAAAAATTACACGCGCGTGCGCGCACGCGCACACACACACACACACACACACACACACACACACACAAAACACACCTGTTTTTCTCATTTATATTTTTTAATGTCATGCACTCACCTTTTGTTATATAGTCTTTTATGTCTTTCCTTATCACCCAGAATCTGGCAAACCGTGTCTCGCTTATCAGCAGAGGAGAGAGAGTTGATTTGGTCTCTTGGCAGCTCCCAAAACGTATCTCTCCACCCAATCACTGGGAAGTAGGCTACATCACAAGCTTGGTGGCAAATCCTGTTTACAAAAGACATGTTTACAAAAGACATTCCAGCCAGTTTTACTCTTCAGTTTATTTCTTTCGATGTCAGTACTTCGACAACCCTACGTGCACAAGTCATCAGCTGGTTCTACAATTTAATTTGTACAACTATCTTTTTGATTAGTTGAATGTGCATCATTTTTGTATTTTTTACAAACAAATTTTCAAGACTTCTTAAACTTGCTCCATTCAAGTCTTCCATCGGTTCTCGAAGTTAACATGCCCTGAAGGCTAACATGGGAGTGCATCTTGCTCTTTCCAGATTTAGGGACGTGAAGACACTCTCTGACTGCTGAGATGTCCACTTACATACTCTGCAGACAACTGTGAAGTACACAGCAGAGGACAATCGACACAATGCCTCGTGTAGGGTTTCTGCCTGTTCCATTCGTGTATGGAGCACTGAAAGAATGACTGCTCAAATACCTCTGCTGCTTACTTGACCTAAGGCTAAGCCTAAGTGATCATTCAGTTTAATATTGCTGAAACTAGTTACATCCACATATTTGTAAGAGTTGAGTAATTCCAACTGTGACTCATTGATATTGCCACCATAATATACCATTTTTCTGCATTTTGAGAAGTGCATTATTTTACATTTCTGTAAATACATTGCAAGTTGCCAGTCTTTGTAGCACATTGAAATCCCGTCACTAATTTTGTCGGATACTCTATAACATGATGCATACTTTTAATTATAAATGTTGGTGTCATACCGAATCGAAAAAGTTTTGGAAGTCAATTGTACGTCATCACTCACTACTTGGAAATGGACTGTTGTGACTGTCCACATATATGGCCAGCTTAGTCCTTTGACAGACTGAAATCTATTTTACAGTGCGGTTGCTAGTAATTGCAATGAATAATTTATGGAGAGGAGAGTGATAGCTGTAGTTTTTTTTTAATTGTCTTCTTTTGTGAAGAAAGCTTGCTGTACTGTTTTAATTTTGAGGATTGTTCTTTTTGAGACATTACGTAAATGAACAAGCAGTTCCGTTCGGATTTCTTTTCCTTGTGGTTTAATAATTTGCAATTAGACAGAAAGGAATTAAAGGTGTTAGTTACCAGTCAAATTGAAAATTTGTGCTGGACTAGGATTCGAGCCCAGGTCTTCTGCGTAGTAGGCAAGAGGAATGAGTCTGATGAGCAGGAACACTACGTCAGTAGTGTGTGCTACAAGTTCAGAATTTGGGTCTGCTTGCTAGGATAGTTGTGCAGTTGTAGTGACGTGTCCAAATGGCATAGTGGTCACCGCGTCTCTAGAATTAAGTGGGAGACCTCGGTTGGAATTCCGGTCTGGCATAAATTTTCTGCTTGCCCCATTGATATAAATCAGTGCCCAATGACAGCTAATGCCTTTAATTCTGTTGTGCCTCGATTCGTAATGGCTGCAGGATCAAACGGTGTGTGTTCTTTTGGACATGTATGTTATTTTACTCACACAAATGAATAAAGAAATTTTCAAGTGTGTATAAAATTTTCACCTTGTTTTTAGTTACTGTGGCATTTAAAATTCAGAGCGATAATAGTCGGTGCCTACCAAACATAAGTTTCTATTTTGATTTATTGCCCCCTTTTTCCTATATAAATATTTTGTAGTCAGGGCGAACAGGCTTAGATGGTGGGGTCATGTTACACGCATGGGAGAAGCAAGGTTACCCAAGACTCATGGGTTCAGCAGTAGAGGGTAGGAGGAGTCGGGGCAGACCAAGGAGAAGGTACCTGGATTCGGTTAAGAATGATTTTGAAGTAATAGGTTTAACATCAGAACAGGCACCAATGTTAGCACTGAATAGGGGATCATGGAGGAATTTTATAAGGGGGCTATGCTCCAGACTGAATGCTGAAAGGCATAATCAGTCCTAGATGATGATGATGATGATGATGATGATGATGATGATGATGATGATGATGATGAAATATTTTGTAATACAATTGGGTTGACAAAAAAACCTACTCGCTAAGTGGCAGCAGAGGAAAACACGCATCGACCTCTGGCAGACGGGTTGAAGGGGAAGGAAAAGGAATGAAGGAAGAGGGATGAAGGAAAAGGACTGGTAAGGCTTAGGAAATGGGGAGAATTCAGTCAAGTCATCCAGAACCCTAGGTCAGGGGAGGCTTAGTGGGCAGCTGTGACCCTATGGATGTATCTCCGTCTCGGATGATTACCAGCCTGCAGGAGGGATAGACCAGAGATCTTGATTTGATTTATCCACTTGTTAATTGCTCTCCCCCTTGATCTCATATGCTTGAACTTTCTTTACACAAGTTTTTTCTCTATCTCTTCTCACAATATGGCAAGAGAACAAGAGAATCTTTTGGTGGACACTGGAGATGCCAAGTTGCTTGATAATGGACACATTTGTTCCTCTTTCGGTCCATTTTATGTGCACCATCCTGTGTCAGCATGAGAGCTCAAATGAATTGACATGCTGCTTGTCTCTGCCTGCAAGGGTCAGTGTCTCACAACGATAAAAGAAGACTGAAAAAAAGATTGTTTCGACAGGCTGGTTTCTTGTGCTATATATTATCACTCTGTTATGCTTGTTCTCGGTGAGCTACTTCGCAGCCACCCACCCTAGCAGGATCCATCTTCTAATCTCATCTTTGCAGCTCCATGTGTTAGAGATGATTGACCCACAATAAAGCAATTATCGTGAGTGTGGAATTGCTGAGACTGATGTCTAATACGTGTAGTAGACTGTCCTTTACTTCTGTTAGTAGCTCAGCGAGTAGCTGTGTTTCTATTTTACTCTGCGTCTCAGTAGTGTGTGATCACTTTTGGAAAATGAATTAAGACTGTCTCATCCTGTATAATCTTTTTGTTGCTTAATAAAAATATAACAAATTTAATTTTTAGTTTAATTTTGTCACTATCCTGTCCATTTTCTGTTTTTCTCTGTAAAGAATGCATTAAAGGGCAGATGTGTTGTTACTCTTGGTAAGTTATTCGTCAGTCTGCCCCACATTGTACCAAAAGTGTGTCTGAATAAATAATTTTAACTCTCTCATTAAAAATGTTTCATTATCATTTTGTTCTGGGATTTACTGCCATGTGTCAGTTTCTGCAAATTTTCATAATATCAGCCCATTGGTGCGTAGATACGAATAATTTCCAGGGAATAACATTCATTCATTTTTAAAACACATCTCGTTATTCTGCATGAGGATGCTCCACTGTCTGAAACTGTTTTTAGTTTTCATGTTTACAGTGTGGTTTAAACAAGGATTTCCTCCTTGCTCTGTTGTGTCCACCGCTCATGGTGTAGCAGCTAGCATTGCTGCCACTGGATCACGGAGTCCCGGGTT